>NC_090322.1:141664137-141966459 GCF_040869045.1 Eurosta solidaginis
TCCCGATCTGTATGTGACAGATACCAAAAAATATTGATTTAGGAGAAAATTTATATTGAGTTATAACAATTTATAGATTTTACACCAGAGAGGTAGATAAAGGGGGGCGGAGGGTGTCACTGCTTACTTTGTAAGCCCTCGACTTATTTGACCCCTTGAGTCTGTGATATTGGTGAAGGCCAGTATACGTAAAGTTATAATGTGTAAAAATTATTAAAAAGTAATTGCTCGAAGGGGTCTTGGGACCCCCACCCCTCTCTCCATGTTCGAAAAAAATTTCGCTAGTAGACTACTGTCTGTGTCCCAAATTTCATCAAAATCCGTGTAGCCATTCTGGCGTGATTCAGTCGCAAAGACGAAAAAATATAATAATTAAATTATAACTGTTCCTAAGGGGCGGGGACCACGCCCCTTTTGAAAAATATATAGCTAGTAGATCCTTTTAGAATATTGGCTATATGTGTGCAAAATTTCATCCAAATCGGTCCAGCCGTTCTTGCGTTATTGAGTCACAAAGACAAACGTCTGGACAAACATCCAAACATCCAAACATCTTCACATCCAAACTTTGCCATTTATAATATAACTAGCCTTTACCCGCGGCCCCGTCCGCAAGGAAAATTTTAAATATATGGGCTATTCGCGTTAGCCTGCTTATTATCTGTTTACAATTTTGTTTTCTGTCTAATGCATTTTATTTTTGTAATTGAGTAAAAAAAAAGAACTAAATGAGCTGATAACCTGATAGGATCCCAAATGATCCCGAAATTATCCAGAAAAAGCTACGAAATGACCCCAACGCTATCGCGGACGGATCCCGAAAACCATCCAGAAATGCCCCGAAAGGGTCTCCAAAAGTTCCCCGAATAGTCCCAAAAAAAACCCGAAATGAGAGCGACACGATTCTAGACGTATGTAGAGAACCACACAGAAATGATCCCTGAAGGTGTTCCAAAATGATCCCGAAAAGGTTCCGAAATGACCCTGACGGGCTCCAGGGCGGATCTCAAAAACCATCCAGAAAATATCCAGGAAGGGTCCCTAAATTATCCCGACTAACTCCAGAAAAAGTTCCGAAATGGCTCCGAGGGGATCCACGATGGATCGCGAAAACCATACAGAAATGATTCCGGAAGGATTCCAAAATGATCCCGAAATAGTCCGGAATTGACCCAGATGGGATCCCGCACAGATCCAGAAATGATCCCGGAAGGGTGCAAAAACTATTCCGGAAAAGTAACAAAAAATCCCAAAATGGCTCCGACGGCATCCCGGCCGGATCCAGAAATGATCTCGGAAGGGTCCCCAAATGATCCCAAAATGGTCCCGAAATGACCCTGATGGATCCGGCAAACCATCAAGAAATTATGCCGAAAGGGTCCCAAAATGATCCCGAAATAATACAGAAAAAGTCACGAATCGACCCCTAGAGGATCCCCAAATGATCCCGTATTAGCCCGAAATGGTCCCGAAATAACCCCGACGGGATCCCGGACAAATCCCGAAAACCATCCAGAAATGATGCCGGAAGGAATCCCAAATGATTCCGTAAAAGTCCGGCATTGATTCCGACGGGATCCCGAACGGATACCGAAAATCATCCAGAAGTGATGCCGGAAAGGTCCTCAAATGATCACCTAATAGTCCCGAAATGACCCTTAAGGGGTCATGGACGGATCCCATAAACCATCCAGAAATGATCCCGATATAGTCCCGAAGAAGTCCCGAAATGACCCTGACGGGATCTCGAACGCAACCCTAAATGACCCTGACGGGATCCCGGAAAGATCCCGAAATCCATCCAGAAATGATCTTGGGAGGGACCCGAAATGATCCCGAAAAAGTCCCGCAATGATTCCGAGGGGATCCTGATCGGATACCGAAAACCAACCAGAAGTGATGCCGGAAAGGTCCTCAAATGATCACCTAATACCAAAATGACCCTGACGGCATCCCGGACTGATCCCAAAATCCATCCAGAAATGATCTTGGGAAGGTCCCAAAATTATCCCGAAATAGTCTCGGAAAAGTTCAGAAATTACCCTGACGGGTTCCCGGACGAATCCTGAAAGCCATCTCTAAATGATCCCGAAAAAGTCCCGAAATGACCCTGACTGGACCCCGAAAGGATCCCGAAAACTATCCAGAAATGATGCCGGAAATGTCCTCAAATGATCACCTAATAGTTCCGAAAAGACCCTGACGGGATCCCGAACGGATCCCGACAACTATCTAGAAATGATGCCGAAAGGGCCCGCAAATGATCCGGATTAGTCGAGAAAAAGTCCCGAAATGAACCCGACGGGATGCCGGACGAATCCCAAAAACCATCCAGAAATGATGCCGGAAGGGACACCAAATGATCCCGAAAAAGTCCCGCAATAATTCCGACGGGATCCTGAGCGGATACCGAAAACCATCCAGAAGTGATGCCGAAAAGGTCCTCAAATGATCACCTAATAGTCCCAAAATGACCCTGACGGCATCCCGGACAGATCCCGAAATCCATCCAGAAATGATCTTGGGAGGGTCCCAAAATTATTTCGAAATAGTCTGGGAAAAGTCCAGAAATTACCCTGACGGATCCCGGACGAATCCTGAAAACCAATCTTAAATGATGCCGAAAAAGTCCCGAAATGACCCTGATGGGACCCGGAAAGGATCCCGAAAACTAACCAGAAATGATGCCGGAAAGGTCCTCAAATGATCTCCCAATAGTTCCGAAAAGACCCTGACGGGATCCCGAACGGATCCCGACAACTATCCAGAAATGATACCGAAAGGGCCCGCAAATGATCCCGTATTAGTCGAGAAAAAGTCCCGAAATGACCCCGACGGGATGCCGGACGAATCCCAAAAACCATCCAGAAATGATGTCGGAAGGGACCCCAATGATCCCGAAAAAGTCCCGCAATTATTCCGACGGGAATCTGAACGGATACCGAAAACCATCCAGAAGTGATGACGGAACGGTCCTCAAATGCTCACCTAATAGTCTCAAAATGACCCTGAGGGCATCCCGGACAAATCCCGAAATCCATCCAGAAATGATCTTGGGAAGGTCCCAAAATGATCCCGAAATAGTCTCGGAAAAGTCCAGAAATTACCCTGACGCGTTCCTGAACGAATCCTGAAAGCCATCCTTAAATGATCCCGAAAAAGCCCCGAAATGACCCTGACGGGATCCCGAAAGGATTCCAAAAACTATCCAGAAATGATGCCGGAAAGGTCCTCAAATGATCCCCTAATAGTTCCGAAATGACCGTGACGAGATCCCGAACTGATCCCGACAACTATCCAGAAATTATGCCGAAAGGGTCCGCAAATGATCCCGTATTAGTCGAGAAAAAGTCCCGAAATGACCCCGACGGGATCCCGGACGAATGCCAAAAACCATCCAGAAATGATGCCGGTAGGTATCCCAAATGATCCCGAAATGACCTCGTCGGCATCCCGGACGGATACCGAAAATTATCCAGAAATGATGCCGGAAAGGTCCACAAATGATCCCCTAATAGTCCCGAAATTACCCTAATGGGATCCCGGACGGATCCCGAAAACCATCCAGAAATGATGCCGGAAGAGCCCCCAAATGATCCCGAAAAAGTCCCCAAATGACCCCGACGATATCCCGGACGGATCCCGAAAACCATCCAGAAATGATGCCGGAAGAGCCCCCAACTGATCCCGAAAAAGTCCCCAAATGACCCCGACGAGATCCCGCACGGATCCCGAAAACCGTCCAGAAATGATGCCGGAAGAGCCCCAAATGATCCCGAAAAAGTCCCCAAATGACCCCGACATACTCCAGAAAAGGTTCCGAAATGGCTCCGAGGGAATCAACGACGGATCGCGAAAACCATACAGAAATGTTTCCGGAAGGATCCCAAAATGATCCCGAAATAGTCCGGAAATGACCCAGATGGGATCCCGCACAGATCCAGAAATGATCCCGGAAGGGTCCAAAAACTATCCCGGAAAAGTAACAAAAAATCCCGAAATGGCTCCTACGGCATCCCGGACGGATCCAGAAATGATCTCGGAAGGGTCCCCAAATGATCCTAAAATGGTCCCAAAATGACCCTGACGGGATCCCGAAAACAATACAGGAATGATGCCGGAAAGGTCCTCAAATGATCCCCTAATACTCCCGAAATGACCGTGACGGGATCCCGACAACTATCCAGAAATGATGCCGAAAGGGTCCGCAAATGATCCCGTATTAGTCGAAAAAAAGTCCCGAAAGGACCACGACGGGATCCCGGACGAATCCCAAAAACCATCCAGAAATGATGCCGGTAGGTATCCCAAATGATCCCGAAATAGTCCCGAAATGACCTCGTCGGCATCCCGGACGGATCCCGAAAACCATCCAGAAATGATGCCGAAAGGGTTCCCAAATGATCCCGTATTAGTCGCGAAAAAGTCCCGAAATGACCCCGACGGGATCCCGGACGGATCCCGAAAACCATCCAGAAATGATGCCGGATGAGCCCCAAAATGATTCCGAAAAATTCCCCAAATGACGCCGACGAGATCCCGGACGGATCCCGAAAACCATCCAGAAATGATGCCGGAAGAGCCCCCAAATAATCCCGAAAAAGTCCCCAAATGACCCCGACGATATCCCGGACGGATCCCGAAAATCATCCAGAAATGATGCCGGAAGAGCCCCCAAATGATCCCGAAAAAGTCCCCAAATGACCCCGACGAGATCCCGCACGGATCCCGAAAACCATCCAGAAATGATGCCGGAAGGGTCACCAAATGATCGCGAAATAGTCCCGAATTGATTCCGGAATAGTCCCGAAAATGTTCCAAAATAACCCCGACGGGATCCCGGATGGATCCCGTAAACTATACAGAAATGATCCCGGAAGGGTCCCAAAATGATCCCGAAATAGTCCCAAAAAAGTCCCGAAATTACCCCGGCGTAATCCCGGACCGATCCCGAAAACCATCCAGAAATGATCCCGGAAGGGTCTCGATATGACCCTTACGGGATTACAAATAAGGTGAAGCTAATTATAAAACCATGTTAATAAGGCAGCAGGCGCATTGGAGCGAATAAAAAGTTAGATAGAAACATACAGGTAAAGCTAATAAAAGCGTGCTAATAAAAACAATAGATGGATGGCGGATGGCGGGAGTAGAGGAGAGGACCACTGATCGTTCCTCCAAAATTGTCTAGATCTCGTTCTGTATGTACCAGATACCAAAAACTATTGATTTAGGAGAAAATTTAGATTGAGTTATAACAATTTATGGATTTTACACCACAGGGGGAGATAAAGGGGCGGGCGGAGGGTTTCACTGCTTACTTTGTAAGCCCTCGACTTATTTGACCCCTTGAGTCTGTGATATTGGTGAAGGCCAGTATACGTAAAGTTATAATGTGTAAAAATTATGAAAAATAATTTCTCGAAGGGGTCGTGGGACCCCCACCCCTCTTTCCATGTTCGAAGAAAATTTCGCTAGTAGACTACTGTCTGTGTCCCAAATTTCATCAAAATCCGTGTAGCCATTCTGGCGTGATTCAGTCGCAAAGACGAAAAAATATAATTATTAAATTATAACTGTTCCTAGGGGGCGGGGACCACGCCCCTTTTGAAAAATATATAGCTAGTAGATCCTTCTAGACTATTGGCTATATGTGTGCAAAATTTCATACAAATCGGTCCAGCCGTTCTTGCGTTATTGAGTCACAAAGACAAACGTCTGGACAAACATCCAAACATCCAAACATCCAAACATCCAAACATCTTAACATCCAAACTTTCCCATTTATAATATATATTAGATTAGATATTAGATTAGAATTAGATTAGATATATATATATTTTCGCAATTTTAGCCCCATTTTAACAGCTAGAAGCTTCAAATTTCACCAAATGCTTACGAATATAGCATATATTGTTGTCTGAAAAAATCATAGAGATCGGTGGTATATATATTATATACTTCATACAAACTGTCATTTTTGCCCCTTTTTTACGGATAGAAGCTTCAAAATTCATCAAGTTTCATAAAATAGTTACGTTTACTTCATATATTTTTGAAATGCGTGATTCGTAATCGTAGTTTTTACATGCAGACCACAAAAAACGTGAAGCTTTGCATCGTCACACAAAGTACCTACCTATTTTTATACCTTTCATGAAAATGAAATGGTATATTAATTTCGTCACGAAACCCAAAATTGTACGTCCTTAAAGGAAAATAGATAGACCCACCATTAAGTATACCGAAATAATCAGAATGAAGAGCTGAGTTGATTTAGCCATGTCCGTCTGTCTGTCTGTCCGTCTGTCCGTCTGTCTGTTTGTATGCAAACTAGTCCCTCAATTTTTGAGATATATTGATAAAATTTGGTGAGCAGGTGTATTTGGGTGTCCGATTAGACATTTGTCGGAACCGGCCGGATCGGACCACTATAGCATATATCCTCCATACAACCGATTTTTCAGAAAAAAGAGGATTTTTGTAATATCTTACTCAATTTAACAGAATGAAGCTTCAAACTTCACCATATACTTTCGTATATTGCACATATTGTTGCCTGAAAAAATTTATGAGATCGGTCGTATATATAGTATATATCCCCCACAACCGATTGTTCAGATAAGAAACTTTTCGTAATTACTGCCCTATTTTAAGAGCTAGAGGCTTCAAATTTCAACGAATGCTTACGTATATAGCATATATTGTTGTCTGAAAAAATCATACAGATCGGTGGTATATATAGTATATATATGGTGGTATATATAGTATATATATGGTGGTATATATAGTATATATATATAGTATATATACATATATATATTTTCGCAATTTTAGCCCCATTTTAACAGCTAGAAGCTTGAAATTTCACCGAACGCTTACGTATATGACATATATTGTTGTCTGAAAAAATTATAGAGACCGGTTGTATATATAGTATGTATCTCATACAACCGATTGTTCAGATAAGAAACTTTTCGCAATTTCTACCCCATTTTAACAGCTATAAGCTTCAAATTTCACCGATTGCTTACGTATATTGTATATATTGTTGTGTCAAAAAATCATAGAGATAGGTGATATATATAATATATATATGATGGTATATATAGTATATATATAGTATTGTAACGACAGCCTGTCTCCATACTGGCTTGAATGGGTGAGAGCGTGTATATGTGTTTATGTGTTTTGTGTCCAGGCCGTGCCTTAGCCACAATGTTGCCATTAACATAATATTAACATAATAACATTAACATTGACAACATTGTACCGATAGTGAACACAATGTTGCAGCGAAATAAGATGTTGCGCTTGGCATCATGCTGTTATAATAAGTAAAATGTCACCATGCTGCTAACAACTTAGCAACATTGATGAATGCCATGCACCTATGTGTTTGTTTTGGTCTGGACTATGTATGTGGATGTGTATGTGTGCAGGGCTATAAGCGTGTGAAGGCATCAGTGCGAGCGATCAAGGCACGAACCAAATGTATCTGTGTAGGTGTTCGGTTTGTGGAACGGTAAGCGTATGAATGTATGAGTGCATGATTGTATAGATGGAAAATACGGGAAAGGCGAAAAGAAAGCTTGGCATGTAATGGTAAAAATTTTCCGTTTCTGGGTAACGTTCCTTACCACGGCGGTGGCTATAAAAGGGCACAACGTTAGGCAACGGGCCAAAGTATTATTTTATCAGTGCCAGTGAGTGTAAGGGAAAGTGGTTAACAAAAAAAAGAAAAAACAATTGTTAAAATCTTTAAATAATCCAAGTTTTTAGTGCGCGCCTCAAAACGAAGTAATAGCCTGTTTACTAAATTTTGTAACCAATTAGCTTCTTTTTAATTGTGTAGTGCGCGGCGAAAAGTGTCTCGCGACCGCTAGAACCAGGCAAATCTGGTTTGCCAGCTAGCCCCCGATCCTGACCGTTGCAGCAGAAATAAATTAGATCACAAAGGCTATCGCCACCGCTCAATTCAATCGATTCTGAATTCAATTCAATACAAAATACTTACGACTAATAGACCAAGTGTCTGAACTCAAATAGAAAAAAATTAAAACTTTTAGGGCCACCCTAATGCAGTATTATTAATAGGAGCTAATTCTAAATCCTAAAGATACAAATTCAAACAAAATAAAATAAGAGGGCGAACAAAAAAATTCAATTACCCTAATCCTTGACCTATCGCCACCGCTCAAGTAAATATAAGATCAATTTTGTAAAAAACAAGTAAGGAAGGTTAAGTTCGGGTGTAACCGAACATTACATACTCAGTTGAGAGCTATGGTGACAACATAAGGGAAAATAACCATGTAGGAAAATGAACCGAGGGAAACCCTGGAATGTGTTTGTATGACATGTGTATCAAATGAAAGGCATTAAAGAGTATTTTATGAGGGAGTGGGCCATAGTTCTATAGGTGGACGCCATTTAGGGATATAGCCATAAAGGTGGATCAGGGTTGACTCTAGAATGCGTTTGTACGGTATGGGTATCAAATGAAAGGTATTAATGAGTATTTTAAAAGGGCGTGGACCTAAGTACTATAGATGGACGCCTTTTCGAGATATCGCCGTAAAGATGGACCAGGGGTGACTCTAGAATGCGTTTGTACGATATGGGTATCAAATGAAAGGTGTTAATGAGCATTTTAAAAGGGAGTAATCCTTAGTTCCATAGGTGGACGCCGTTTCGAGATATCGCCATAAAGGTGGACCAGGGGTGACCCTAGAATTTGTTTGCACAATATGGGCATCAAACGAAAGGTGTTAATGAGTATTTTAAAAGGGAGTGGGCCTTAGTTCTATAGGTGGACGCCGTTTCGAGATATCGCCATAAAGGTGGGCCAAGGGTGACTCTAGAATTCGTTTGTGCAATATGGGTATCAAACGAAAGGAGATAATGAGTATTTTAAGAGGGAGTGGGCCTTAGTTCTATAGGTGGACGCATTTTTGAGGTATCGCAATAAAGGTGGACCAGGGGTGACTCTAGACTTTGTTTGTACGATATGGGTATGAAATGAAAGGTGTTAATGAGTATTTTTAAAAGGGAGTGGGCCTTCGTTTTACAGGTGTTCGCCTTTTGGAGATATCGCCATAAAGGTGGACCAGGGGTGACTTTAGAATTTGTTTGTATGATATGGGTATCAAATGAAAGGTGTTAATGATTATTTTTAAAGGGCGTGGGGCTTAGTTCTATAGGTGGACGCCTTTTCGAGATATTGCCATTAGGGTGGGCCAGGGGTGACTCTAGAATGTGTTTGTACGATATGGATATCAAATTAAAGGTATTAATGAGGATTTTAAAAGCGAGTGGCCCTTAGATGTATATGTGAGGGCGTTCTCGCGATATCGACCAAAATGTGGACCAGGTGATCCAGAAAATCATCTGTCGGGTACTGCTAATTTATTTATATATGCAATACCACTAACAGTATTCCTGCCAAGATTTTAAGGGTTTTTTATTTCGCCCTGCAGAACTTTTTCATTTTCTTCTACTTAATATGGTAGGTGTCACAACCATTTTATAAAGTTTTTTCTAAAGTTATATTTCGCCTCAATAAAACAATCCAATTACCTTACCATATTTCATCCCTTTTTTCGTATTTGGTATAGAATTATGGCATTTTTTTCATTTTTCGTAATTTTCGATATGGAAAAAGTGGGCGTGGTCATAGTCGGATTTCGTTCATTTTTCATACAAAGATAAAGTGAGTTCAGATAAGTACGTGAACTGAGTTTAGTAAAGATATATCGATTTTTGCTCAAGTTATCGTGTTAACGGCCATGCGGAAGGACAGACGGACGACTGTGTATAAAAACTGGGCGTGGCATCAACCGATTTCGCCCATTTTCACAGAAAACAGTTACCGCCATAAAATCTATGCCTCTACCAAATTTCAAAAGGATTGGTTAATTTTTGTTCGACTTATGGCGTTAAAAGTATCCTAGACAAATTAAATGAAAAAGGGCGGAGCCACTCCCATTTTTAAATTTTCTTTTATTTTTGTATTTTGTTGCACCATATCATTACTGGAGTTGAATCTTGACATAATTTACTTATATACTGTAAAGATATAAAATTTTTTGTAAAAATTTTACTTTTAAAAAATTTTTTTTTTAAAAGTGGGCGTGGTCCTTCTCCGATTTTGCTAATTTTTATTAAGCGTACATATAGTAATAAGAGTAACGTTCCTGCCAAATTTCATCATGATATCTTCACCGACTGCCAAATTACAGCTTGCAAAAGTTTTAAATTACCTTCTTTTAAAAGTAGGCGGTGCCACGCCCATTGTCCAAAATTTTATTAATTTTCTATTTTGCGTCATAAGCTCAACTCATCTACCAAGTTTCGTCGCTTTATCGGTCTTTTGTAATGTATTATCGCACTTTTTCGGTTTTTCGAAATTTTCGATATCGAAAAAGTGGGCATGGTTATAGTCCGATATCGTTCATTTTAAATAGCGATCTGAGATGAGTGCTCAGGAACCTACATACCAAATTTCATCAAGATACCTCAAAATTTACTCAAGTTATCGTGTTAACGGACGGACGGACGGACGGACGGACGGACATGGCTCAATCAAATTTTTTTTCGATCCTGATTATTTTGATATATGGAAGTCTATATCTATCTCGATTCATTTATATATGTACAACCAACCGTTATCCAATCAAACTTAATATACTCTGTGAGCTCTGCTCAACTGAGTATAAAAAAAGTAGGTCACCAAAGTAAAGCAAAAAAAAAAAGACCAGTTTGGCCTATTATAAACAAAAGGTGTGTATGTTTGTAGTTATGTATGTACATATATTCCTTAAGTTTAGGTTTCCTTCTTATATTTTCTCAAGAAGATCAGGCATCATATGTTAATATATGTACATACATTCAAATAGGTGTATTAGCAAAAGTATTGTGCTGAAATTTCACTCACCCATATACTCGTACTCCAACGGCGCCGGTGCAGTTGAGTGGATGTGCTGAATTTGCTGAAAAAAACTCATAACATGCATACGTACGCTCACGGTAGCCACCCTCAATCACTCAACCAAGAGCACTCGCTAGTGATCTTTGGTAATGAGTGCTTTGGTAGTATCAAATCTACCAGCGTGATGATTAAATGCGAAAATAAAAAAAATTAATATTCGACAGAAAAAAAATGTCTTTAGTGCTGAAGGCACAAAATCATGTGTAATCTCGGGGTGTAATGTTGCGATTGATTTTGCCAATAATAAAGGTAAGTACAAGAAAAAAATAACAAAAAAAATATGGCAGAAAAAATTCAAAATTGGAAGATTTTGAGTTGATACTACCATAAG
Source organism: Eurosta solidaginis (assembly GCF_040869045.1). Lineage (NCBI taxonomy): Eukaryota > Metazoa > Arthropoda > Insecta > Diptera > Tephritidae > Eurosta > Eurosta solidaginis. The sequence goes on from NC_090322.1 coordinate 141,675,459, forward strand.
TAGCAGTAAACATGTGCAAAAAAAATTGTGTATATGGTAGAAGATAATGATATGAAAATATCTACAATAATTAAACTTCAAACCGAAGAAGAAAAGTAAAAAAGGAGAAAATGAAGAAACGAAAAGGAAAAAAATGATGGAGGCAAAAGTGCCACCATTAACTTATAAAATATGTGTCCGAATTTTATATTTGAACAAAAAGATGCTTAGCCCCGGAAATAGAATGTCCCCCTTTTTTCCCGTTTCCTATGAACTAATTATGCCCCTCGTGACAATATACAGATAATACAGGTAATATTATTGTTACGTGGTTGACTGTTTCGGTGGTGAGGACCGGCGGCAAGCAGGCATGCTTGCGGGCCCAGGCTAGCTCGTCGTCTTGGGCGGGGTATTGCACCACCGACCTCACCCGCAGCCACATGAACAAAAAGAGGGTCCATACCTGCATGTGTATAGAAAGGAGAGAAAAAGCTGAAAAAGATAGAAATAAACGTGAGGGGTAAAGTAAGAAGGGGAAAGCATAAGGGACAGAAAAAGCTGGTGGGCGCCTTTTCGAGATATCGTCATTAGGGTGGGCCAGGGGTGACTCTAGAATGTTTGTACGATATGGGTATCAAACGAAAGGTGTTACTGAGCATTTTAAGAGGGAGTGGGCATGAGGTCTATAGGTGGACGCCTTTTCGAGATATCGTCATTAGGGTGGGCCAGGGGTGACTCTAGAATGTGTTTGTACGATATGGGTATCAAACGAAAGGTGTTACTGAGCATTTTAAGAGGGAGTGGGCATTAGGTCTATAGGTGGACGCCTTTTCGAGATATCGCCATTAGGGTGGGCCAGGGGTGACTCTAGAATGTTTGTACGATATGGGTATCAAACGAAAGGTGTTACTGAGTATTTTGAAAAGGAGTGATCCTTAGTTCCATAGGTGGACGCCGTTTCGAGATATCGCCATAAAGGTGGACCAGGGGTGTCTCTAGAATGTGTTTGTACGATATGGGAATCAAATGGTAGGTGTTACTGAGCATTTTAAGAGGGAGTGGGCATTAGGTCTATAGGTGGACGCCTTTTCGAGATATAGCCATTAGGGTGGGCAAGGGGTGACTCTAGAATGTTTGTACGATATGGGTATCAAATGAAAGGTGGTAATGAGTATTTTAAAAGGGATTAATCCTTAGTTCTATAGGTGGACGCCTTTTCGAGATATCGCCATAAAGGTGGACCAAGGGTGACTCTAGAATGTTTGTACGATATGGGTATAAAACGAAAGGTGTTACTGAGCATTTTAAGAGGGAGTGGGCATTAGGTCTATAGGTGGACGCCTTTTCGAGAGATCGCCATTAGGGTGGGCCAGGATGACTCTAGAATGTGTTTGTACGATATGGGTATCAAATGAAAGGTGGTAATGAGTATTTTAAAAGGAGTAATCCTTATTTCTATAGGTGGACGCCTTTTCGAGATATCGCCATAAAGGTGGACCAAGGGTGACTCTAGAATGTTTGTACGATATGGGTATCAAACGAAAGGTGTTACTGAGCATTTTAAGAGGGAGTGGGCATTAGGTCTATATGTGGACGCCTTTTTGAGATATCGCCATTAGGGTGGGCCAGGCGTGACTCTAGAATGTTTGTACGATATGGGTATCAAACGAAAGGTGTTACTGAGCATTTTAAGAGGGAGTGGGCATTAGGTCTATAGGTGGACGCCTTTTCGAGATATCGCCATTAGGGTGGGCCAGGGATGACTCTAGAATGTTTGTACGATATGGGTATCAAACGAAAGGTGTTACTGAGCATTTTAAGAGGGAGTGGACATTAGGTCTATAGGTGGACGCCTTTTCGAGATATCGCCATTAGGGTGGGCCAGGGGTGACTCTAGAATGTTTCTACGATATGGGTATCAAACGAAAGGTGTTACTGAGCATTTTAAGAGGGAGCGGGCATCAGGTCTATAGGTGGACGCCTTTTCGAGATATCGCCATTAGGGTGGGCCAGGGGTGACTCCAGAATGTGTTTGTACGATATGGATATCAAATTAAAGGTATTAATGAGAGTTTTAAAAGCGAGTGGCCCTTAAATGTATATGTGAAGGCGTTCTCGCGATATCGACCAAAATGTGAACCAGGTGATCCAGAAAATCATCTGTCGGGTACTGCTAATTTATTTATATATGCAATACCACTAACAGTATTCCTGCCAAGATTCCAAGGGCTGTTGATTTCGCCTTGTAGAACTTTTTCATTTTCTTCTACTTAATATGGTAGGTGTCACACCCATTTTACAAAGTTTTTTCCAAAGTTATATTTTGCGTCAATAAATCAATCCAGTTACCATGTTTCATCCCTTTTTTCGTATTTGGTATAGAATTATGGCATTTTTTTCATTTTTCGTAATTTTCGATATCGATAAAGTGGGCGCGGTTATGGTCGGATTTCGGCCATTTTTTATACCAAGATAAAGTGAGTTCATATAAGTACGTGGGCTAAGTTTAGTAAAGATATATCGGTTTTTGCTCAAGTTATTGTGTTAACGGCCGAGCGGAAGGACATACGGTGGACTGTGTATAAAAACTGGGCGTGGCTTCCACCGATTTCGCCCATTTTCACAGAGACCAGTTACCGTCATAGAATCTATGCCCCTACCAAATTTGAGAAGGATTGGTAAATTTTTGTTCGACTTATGGCATTAAAAGTATTCTAGACAAACTAAATGAAAATGGGCGGAGCCACGCCCATTTTGAAATTTTCTTTTATTTTTGTATTTTGTTGCATCATATCATTACTGGAGTTGAATTTTGACTTAATTTACTTATATACAGTAAAGATATTAAATTTTTTGTTAAAATTTGAATTAAAAAAAAATTTTTTTAAAAAGTGGGCGTGTTCTTCATCCAATTTCGATGATTTTTATTTAGCACATATATAGTAACAGTAGTAACGTTCCTGCCAAATTTCATCGTGAGACCTTCAACGACTGCCAAATTACAGCTTTTAAAACTTTTAAATTACCTTCTTGTAAAAGTGGGCGGTGCCACGCCCATTGTCCAAAATCTTACTAATTTTCTATTCTGCGTCATACCGTCAACTCATCTACCAAGTTTTATCGCTTTAACCGCCTTTGGCAATGAATTATCGCATTTTTTCGGTTTTTAGAAATTTTCGATATCGAAAAAGTGGGCGTGGTTATAGTCCGATATCGTTCATTTTAAATAGCAATCTGAGATGAGTGCCCAGGAATCTACATACCAAATTTCATCAAGATACCTCAAAACTTACTCAAGTTATCGTGTTAACGGGCAGACGGACGGACGGACGGGCGGACGGACGGACATGGCTCAATCAAATTTTTTTTCGATACTGATGATTTTGATATATGGAAGTCTATATCTATCTCGATTCCTTTATACCTGTACAACCAACCGTTATCCAATCAAAGTTAATATACTCTGTGAGCTCTGCTCAACTGAGTATAAAAATAGTTCAGTTCCCGTTTCTGTCGGAAAGTCTGGAATTTTTCAATAATTTCTTTTATATATCCTTCAAGCTTTTTCTCTAGTTGAATTTATTTTTTTATTTTTTTTACCTTCTTATTTTCATCTTGGTTTTAAATAGCCATTTTTGTATATTGCATTAAAATTTTTATATTTTTAATTTATCGTGAAAATTATCATTTTTCTCACATACACACATACATACTTACACACACATCCTTAGCATTGAATTTTCGTACACGTCTTATACATACATGCATTACCTGTTATTCCATTTATTAATTTTGTTTATTTTGCAATTTTAAATCGTAGGGTTTTCGATAGATTTTTTTTTATATACCCCCTGTCCATGCATACAACCTCAATGCATTGCTTATATATTTAGGTATTCCACAAACACAAAAATATTTAAGTTTTCATTTTTGGTTTTGGGTTCATAGACATTTAAGGCAATTAACGGAATTCTTTCTTATCTCTAAGATACATATATATATATACATTGCCTGGATTTTTACACACATTCACACATATTTGAACTACACATCCATTTGCTAACACACATTATTTACAATAAATAACTTATTTATATATAATTTTTTTTTCTTGCTAAATTTTGTCCATTCTTCTATCACCTAACACTAAAATATATAGATTAACATATCTTTTTCATATTTTTATCGCGTGTTACTCGGTTAGTTGTGGGGTTTTACTTTCCTTGGATACATTACACGTAAAATTTTGAGTCTTGACCTTTTTTTTTCTCGTTTGGACTTTTGCTTAAACGTCTTTTTTGCTGCTGCAGACAGTGAATGTCTGACCAAGACCAGGGCAAACATACCGAGGAAAAACCTTTTGGGGGTTTGGGGATCTTAGATCCTAAGAGGCGCTTAACTAGGAGCGTGCGCGAGCCCTAGAAAACCAGATCGCTGGTTCCGTGTTCAATCAAATCGACACTGGTATTCCCAGGGCTGTCGACTTTGTCCCTACGGACTATTTTACTAGGTGCGCGTCGCGGATTTTTGGAACTGTTTGGCCCTGAACGTCTGCTTAAGGTCTCTTTCGCGAACGGAGTGTCGTTTAACGAGACAGAGGACGGTGGTGAAATACGAGCTAGCCTGGGCCCGCAAGCATACCTGCTTGCCGCCGCTCCTCACCACCCAAACAGTCAGCCACGTAACAGTATATGTATATATATTTTTTTTTTTGCGATTTCGGCCCCATTTTAACAGCTAGAAGCTTCAAATTTCACCAAATGCTTACGTGTATAGTATATATTGTTGTCTGAAAAAATCATTGAGATCGGTGGTATATATGTATCTCATACAACCGATTTTTCAGATAAGAAACTTTCCGCAATTTCTGCCCCGTTTTAACAGCTAGAAGCTTCAAATTTCACGAAATGCTTACGTATATAGCATATATTGTTGTCTGAAAAAATCATAGAGATCGGTGGTACATATATTATATACCCCATATAAACTGTATTTTTTTGCCCCTTTTTTACGGCTAGAAGCTTCAAAATTCAAAACATTTCATCAAATAGTTACGTTTACGTCATATATTGTTGAAATACGTGATTCGTAGTCATAGCTTTTACACGCAGACCATAAAAAACCTGAAACTTTGCATCCTCACACAAAGTACCTACCTATTTTTTATTTTATATTTATCTTAAAAATCGTTTAGGTATGTAGATCTGTTCACTAGATATTAAGGATTCACGAAAAGGATCATATAGGAATCAATTTTTTATTAAAAAAAAAAAGAATCACATTTCTACATTATTGCTACCCTTGTCGTTCAATTCTTTGTATTAGAACACCATGTGAGTTGTCTAAATGTCAAGCCTCTTTAAATTTAAACGCGATATTCCCCCTTTCCGCACGATCAATTTTCTAAATACCTTGATTTGAAGCCTCCAGCTGTCCGGGAAATTGCACAACAATTTATTGGAAAGGTTAAAATCTCGTATTGTGTTTTTTACTATCCAGACTTGTGCACTGCCTATCGTAGCTTTTGTCTCCTTGTTCCTAGGAGCGATGTGTGAGATTTAAACTTTGTAGATCAATGAGAAGTTTCTTAAAACTTCATCGAAAACTTCCATTCTTTTAGTACAAACTTTTCTAAAAATATCGCGCGAGGCGCCAACTATCGACATTTTATTTACTTAACGCTTTGCCATCGCATTCTAAACTGCGTATCAGGTGTTAAAGTTGCAGCTAAATGGAAAGCCTCCCAAACATTGATCGCAAGAATCCATCCGATCGGTACAGTTTTCCTCAATATCCTTGCTGCACCTACATAGCTCATCGGGAGGTTATTTTAAAAGCAATACTGATTATTGGAACCTATGCACCATTTTGCGGAAATTTTTCTGCTATTGTTGCAATGTCGAAGTACGCTCAACCAAGGGAAAAATTAGAAATTTTTACATGAACAAATCTCAGCAGAAGTGGCTACAAACTATAATGAAAGAAGGACAATTAGTCGTCAGAGTGAATTATTGGGCCGTAGGAACGTGTGCGGAGAATATTTGTACTCCGCATGATCGCCTACTCCCATGATTCGCTGATCCCCCACGTGCTAGCTCATCAGCTATCTCATTTCCTTCAGTTCCACTATGACCCGAAACCCACATTATAGATATCTTTGGAGTTTCAGTTAACGCAGCTAAAAGTCGCTGCATAAGCCTACTAGCTGGCGCAGCTAGAACTTTTATTGGTGCTTGGCTGTCAGAAAAAGACAAACTACAAACCGGGGACTTCTATTCACAGATGCACTAACCCACAATGATTTATATAGGCGTTTACATATCTACTTACCGTAATATAAAGGTCGTAACCTAAAAGTTTCGTTAAAAAGGACGTATCTTAAACATTCTGTTAATAAGGTTGTCTCCAATGCGAATTCAGTTCCAGGTCTTGTTATCCCAACAACTTATTGCTTCTTCTTGAACATTTTCCATGCAACACATTGTGCGACAATATGTCAGTTGATGGAAATCAATGGAACCTTTCTTTTGACTTGACCTTTCTTGCTTATTTAATTGGCGCTTAACCGTTTAAACACTTATGGCCGTCCAGCAAGGCGCGCCAGTCGCTTCTTCGCTCTGCCAACGGGCGCCAATTGGTCACACCAAGGGAGTTTAAATCGTTTTACATTAAACCTTCCAGCGGAGTGGGGGCCGTCCTCCTCCTCTGCATCCATAGGCGGGTACCGACTAAATACTTTCTTAGCCGGAGCGTCATCTTTCATTCGCATAACATGGCGGAGCCAACGTAGCCACTGCGTTTTAATCCGCTGGACTATGTTGATGTCTGTAAAGCTCGTATAGTTCATCATTAAATCTTCTTCGGTACCCGCCAACGCGTAGAGGTCCGTAAATCTTTCGAAGAACTTTTCTCTCAACTACTCCCAGAGCCGTTCCATCTGATGTTGTGGTGGTCCATGCTTCTGCACCATATAGCAGCACGGGTACGATAAGTGACTTGTAGGGCATGATTTTCGTTTGTCGAGAGATGAATTTACTTTTCAATTACCTACCTGGTGCAAAGTAGCATTTATTTGCAACAGTTATTCTTCGTTGGATTTCAGAGTTGATGTTGTTGTTAGTGTTAAAGCTGGTTCCCAAATAAACGAAGTTTTTTACTATTACGAAATTACGAAAAACGCCAACAGTAGCGTGGTTGCCAAGGCGCATATGCGCTCACTCTTTACTCGGTGACAGCAGGTACTTTGTATTGTGCTCATACACCATCAAATCCATCTTTTCCGCTTCTTTTTCCAGTTTGGAGTAAGCAAAATTTACGGCATGAGTGTTCAGGCCAATGATATCAATGTCATCAGCATATGCCAGTAATTGCCAGCTTTTATAGAATATTGTTCCAGAGCATTCATGTTTCGAGCACCCGAAAAGTCAATCAGCCTCAGTCCAATAAGAGAAGGGGGCTAAACTTTCCGAGTGAGGGACCAAAACACCTTCTTTGCCCACCCTGGCGTTAAAGTCGCCAAGCACGACTTTTATATCATAGCGGTGGCAGCGCTCGTATGTGCGTTCTAAACGTTCATAGAAAGCGTCTTTTCCCTCATTGTCTTTCTGCTCTGTCGGTGCATGGGCGCAGTTGAATGATATATTAAAAAAAGGCGTTCAGGCCAGTACTTGGCGACAAAGTCTCTCTCCCACCATGACTCCGACGCCGCAACTGCGCTTATTTGTATAGCAACTCCAAAAGTTGCAATTTTTTAATATTCCTTCTCCCTTGCTTCACCCGACGCATTTATTCGATGGCGGTGATGCCAGATTTCGCTTTGACGAGGACATCAACCAGCCGGGAATCTGCACCAATCCCATTTAGACCATGGTTGTCAACAGTAAAGGGTTGTTTTCTTATCCGAGTCTTGTTGTTGCCTTTCATTGGAGTGTGGTTTAATGTGGCGGGTCCCAACCCAGCGCACGACCCGCTCAGCGGGGATCAAAATATTATTTGGACATTTATTTATCGAGCCGCTTGATTCAAGACAGACTGGCACCTCGTGTTGCACGGACGCTGCCGATCTAAGATCCCCCAGCTATCCCTAAAATCGAGTATGTCAGAGTGGCCTATCCAGGTTGTCGCCTTCTCACATTAGCTCACCACTAAACGGATGTTCAATGGCTACCCAGAGGATACTTGGCCGCAAGCGACCGGAAGTAGGAAGCTGCTTGAACCGCATGTAAAAGAATCGCCCTGGCAATTCTCAGCTGAAGGGCGGTCTGAAGCTTTACCCACTTTCGTGGACTTATATACACGGCTCCAACCTCCTTCCTACTTGACTTGACATTCTGCAATGGCCATGTCTCGGCGAAGTCGTTATTAAAGTCGTATCGCAGCAGGCCGATTAAAAGCGTTCTAATTTTTTGACAGAAAGCATATGAACTAAGTTTAGTTCAATTTGCTTTAACAATTCGTTAACGTCTTAAAATGGTAAACTGTACTATAGAAGACACATGAATCTATATTCTAGTTTATCAACTTATGTATTTTGCGAATTGTGAATAGGAAATAAATTAAGTTAAACTCCAAAGCTTTTCAATTTTATTAACGGGTTCGTTCATATACGGCCTTATTAACAGAATGACTGAGATACGTCCTTCTAAACAAAAATTTAAAAATACGACTTTCTATGAGGAAAGGTCGATATATCTCACCACTAGGAACTAGATTATTAGCTGTCAAATTTTCTTTCACTTGGTGTTTCTATTTAGAGATGGTAACCTAAAGATCCTAAAGATAGTTCCAGGTCTAGGAAAAAAAAGTCGACCCTTCTAAGATTTCTTCATAATTACTGATAACACTGGTCGACGGCCAAAATTTACCAGAGACGCCGTTATGAAATGCGTATGTAAAACCACCACCTGATTTCGAAAATCGAGTTCATTTTTGATTCTATGGTACCGTTTTGAGATATTTGCAATTTACCGTTATTCGAAAAAACCAAAAAGATGGCTCCCTTTAATTACGTATATCTCACGAACGGGTCAAGTAATTACAAATACGTTTACAGAATCGGAAAGACGATAAAATTTGCTATAAATGCATCATACATTGGTTTTTGCTCAACCAGATAGTTTTCGAGATATTAGCTTATCATTTCATATCTTTGTTTTTTTTATGAAAAAATATGAAAAAAATTACTTTTTGCGAGGGCAGCATTCCAAGACCACAACTTTTTTTCCAAATATTTTTTATTTACGTAAAGCTCTATTTAATTAGAAAAAAGATAAGCTATCATCGAAGAAAATCGATGCAAAACTACGTAAGTTATAAGCGATCAATTAAAAATACCCAGGTTGCGTATAAAGAAGAGTGAAATATCTAGCTATGCTCTGTTTCTATTTAGTTAAAAGTTCAATTTATGAATGAAATTACCCATATTTTTAACTTTTTTTTTTAAATTTATTTATGTTTGTACTATATTCTAACAATCTTTATCTTAATTTTATTTTACTATGTAGTCGAAATAATTATGTGTTCGACTTTGACGCTTATTCAGTTTAGGATCGGTTTCTCTTATGAGAAACCAGCAGTAATCACCCATCATTGCGACGTCCCAGAATCCTTGATATCGATTTTCAATTAATTTCATTTGCTGATGAAACCTTTCGCCATGTTCGTCACTTTCGTCGTCAAGATTTGCCGGAAAAAAGCTCAAATGTGAGTGCAGAAAGTGAATTTTTAACGACATATTTACGCCTGGAAAGAAAATATTAGTTAGGTAAACAAGTTATAGAATTTTGGGAAATTAATTTTAATAAGCCTTTAATATTTACACATTTTCGCATAATTATTGATTAAGTCGTTCACTATCTGCTCGTAGTTAGGGCTTTTGTGTCTACCGAGAAAAGAAGCAACGACGTTTTCAAAGGATTCCCACGCTGCTGCCTCAACTGATGAGAGTAGTCCTTTGAATTAATTATTGTTGATCAACTTTTTTATTTGTGGTCCGACAAAAATACCTTCCTTTATCTTGGCTTGAGAAATATCTGGAAAAATTGTTTTCAAATAGTCGAATGCTTCGCCTTCTTTGTCCAAAGCCTTAACAAAGTTTTTAATGAGACCGAGCTTGATGTGTAAGGGTGGAAGTATGATTTTCTCTTTCTTGACGAGAGGGGTGTATTTGATGTTATCCACACCAACGGTAAACTCGACTCTTTCCGGCCAATCCTTTCTGACGTAGTGGTCCTTACGAGCTCGGCTATCCCACTTGCAGAGGAAGCAGCAGTGCTTGGTGTAGCCACTTTGTAGACCGCATAGCATTGCAACGACTTTGAGATCAGAACATATTTTCCAATCATGCTCTTCATATTTGATAAATTTGAGTAGTTTTTGCATTTCCTCGTAGGTTTCCTTTGTATTTACTGCATGTGCGAGCGGGATAGAAGGCTTTTTGTTACCAATATGCAATAATACAGCCTTTAAACTCAGTTTATTGCTGTCTATGAACAATCGCCACTCTTTTGAATCATATGTTTGACCAAACTCTTTGAATAAACCAGGAATGTCGTTGCAGTAGCATATACTGTCTTTCTTGGTATAGTGTTTGGAAAATGGTTCGTGACGAGTTCTACAATATATCACCTTAACATCGGATGATACAAATTTAAATTGTTGGATACGAGAAGTGTGGATCTCGGCCTTTTCCTTGGATAGTTCCATCATTAAGTTGTGCTTGTGATAGAACGTTTCTCTCCTTTCCCATGCGAAATTCAGTACAACTTGATTCCCCGCACTCAGATTTTACTGTTGACAATGGAACTGGATCCGCAACTGCCGTTGAATGTAGTACTGGTAATGTCACTGTAGGTACGCTGGCATAGGTTACTCTTCTTGATCTTCCAATGCCAAGTACTTTTGTTTGACAAATATAACACTCTATTGAATGGAAAGTAGGTTCTCTCCATATCATTGGTGTATCAAATTTTATTTGTTGTCCGGATTCCGACTGAATCAATTCTACTCGACACGATGTACACAAAGTGTTCGGTGTCCATGGTTTTTCAGCATTTTTAGGCTCAATGCCAAAATACTTGGAGTATAAAGTTTTGATATGATCTGAGAACACTCGTCGTCGCCTTATGATAGTATATTGGCCACACATGAAACGGAACATATCTGGATCGTTATTACACTCAAATTCTCGCGTCCTTTTACTCATTTTATTTTTTTTACTAAATCACGGTTTTGAAATTTGACTTATGAACTGAACTATCTCCGGCGAGCCTTGCAGATGTTATGAAGTTTAAAGGCGCATTATCTCATATTTATACTCGGAACAAGAATAAAATTTAAAAAATCAAATCTTAGCTAGACAGAAAGGTTCCTTTTTATACGAAGCGGGGAAAAGAAAATACTACCTGCTTTAGATGTAGGCTTTAAAAATTTTCTGTGTCTTATAATTTTGAAAATCTACCTGCATACTTACCCATAAGTGACGGAAATACATGTTTATAACTACATGCCTACAGCAGGTTTCGAACCCAACCACTCTTCCTTTCGATGCAACCACTCTACCTACTATAAAACAATTCGAGTATTAAAAGTACTATTTGATTTATTTAAAGAAAAAGTATTATCATTGTTATGGTGTTATTCGTTTATCCGGATAATATCCCATTTGCACTTTATACCTTTAATATATGTATGCATACATACATTGAAGTTGCGCAACCTGGGTATTTTTATTTGATCGCTTATAACTTACGTAGTTTTGCATCGATTTTCTTCAATGATAGCTTATCTTTTTTCTAATTAAACAGAGCTTTACGTAGACAAAAAATATTTGGAAAAAAAGTTGTGGTTTTGGAATGCTGCTCTCGCAAAAAGTAATTTTTTCCATATTTTTTCATAAAAAAAACAAAAATCTGAAATGATGAGCTAATATCTCGAAAACTATATGGTTGAGCAAAAAACAATGTATGATGCATTTATAGCAAATATTATCGTCTTTCCGATTCTGTAAACTTGTTTGCAATTGCTTGACCCGTTCGTGAGATATACGTAATTAAAGGGAGCCATCTTTTTGGTTTTTTCGAATAACGATAAATCGCAAATATCTCAAAAACGGTACCATAGCATCAAAAATGAACTCGATTTTCGAAATCAGGGGATGGTTTTACATACGAATTTCATAACGGCGTTTCTGGTAAAGAGAAAAAGTTGAAATTCGTGGTCCAGTGTAATCGAAAGGAAAATTTATATGAAATCTAGTTATTTAATTACCGATTAAGAGTTAAGTACGAAAAATAAGATAATCCCGTTATACATATGAAAACTAGGTTTAATGTAAATATGTAAATCAAACCATGTTTGTATTAGCTATTATTTCGATTTATGTAAAAACTTTTATTTCAATTTTTATTTGTTATTTAATATTTTTTTTCGTTCTCGACTTCAGACTCATTTAATAGCCACTGGAGTAATCCTTTTACTTATTTCTGGTTAATAGCTGCAACCGTTTCATCATCATATGGCATGGCATGGGATTATCTTATGGATTGGGGTCTCTTCAAAAAGGATTGTGGCCCAAATAAATTTTTACGTCGTCAACTCCTCTATCGACCGGTGAGTGATTCACTGAAAAATTTATACAAACGGTCTATATAAATCGTTTGAACGTTTTAGGGTTTCTACTACTTTTTGGTTGTAGAAAATTTCTTTCTACGCTTTCTGTGGGTTTTTGTTTTTGTATTAAGCGAATCGAAGATGGCCAGTAAGCGAATAATGGCGCCTATAGCCGATATATTGGAGGCAATAAGGTACATTCGTTTCATAGATATTTAATTTTAATCAGCAAGCATTTATTTAATTATTTTTGTTTTTTTCACACAAAAAGACGTTTTCTATGGAACTTCATACGTTTGGAGAATGAACATTTATACAATTGTGGAAAGTTTCGTGCAGTACGTGATATTGCAGTTACTGTCCTGGAACAACCGTTACGCGGCTCAGACACCTCTGTTAGCGATTCACCGAAAAAGAGTTTGAAGATGTGGAAAAAAGCTCGAAAAATTGGTTTCGAAAATTATTCGGGAAAGCCTTTACATGTCATAAAGTTATAGATGGCTAAAACACAAGAGTGTCGTATTCATATACAACTTTAAGATTTGAGTTTTTCCATGGTTTCCAATACGAAATTTGATTAAAGCATAGCACATATGGGGCAAAGGAGACCTTGTGAATTGCCTAAGAGTGTTCAGTTTATAAGATTTCAATTATTTTTCTTTGCACGTGATGCAAAAGTATCTTAAGAATGGAAAGTGAATATTTTATGAATGAATGTGTGTTTGTAGGTTGAAATTAAATATTAAATTAAGTGTACTTATTTTGTAAAATGAAACACCCTATTTTCGTACCCGCTGAACAATTTGACCGCATCTCATGCAATTTTAAACAAATATATCAAGGCCAATGCGAATTCAGTGCCAGATGTTGTTATCCCAACAGCTGATTGCTTCTTTGATTGATTATTTTCCATACAGCGCCTTGTACTTTAATATGTCAGTTAATTGAAATCAATTAAAATTTTCTTTTGACTTGACATTCTTCTGCACGGCGAATTGGTTAAATTCGCTTTGCTATCACCTGGTATGGATTCGCCTTGACCACTTGAATGTCAAGTCGGAAGGAATTTGGGTTGATTTCGTTTAACTGACACCATGGTTCAACTATATGGTTGGCTCATCTCTACACCAAGGCGAATTCATTACAGGTGGTGTTATGCCATCAGCTGATTGCTTCTTCTTGATAACTTTCCATACAAAGCCTTGTACAACAAAATGTCAGTTAATCGAAATCTACGAAAATTTTCTTTTGACTTGACATTCATCTGTACGGCGAATTGATTGAATTCGCTTTGCCACCACCTGGTATAGATTCGCCTTGTCTCTACACAAACAATATACCTTTGTTCAGATTGTCAAATTCTGCGTGTTGGTGTTAGGCGAATGGAATGGAATGAAAGCATAACACTTTGCAATTCTTGTGTGTTTTAAGAAAATATTGTCAATGTGTGGTTGAATTTTGTGATTGCCGTCTCATTTGACAATCCCTACTCCAGTGAAATGAAAAAAAATAAAATCAGCTGATGAGATGAGCCAACCATATAGTTGAGCCATGAACTGACACATTGTTGTACCGAGGCGTAGTATGAAAAATAATCAAGAAGAAGCTATCAGCTGTTGGAATACCAACACCTGCAAGTCGAATCAATACTAGGTGGTGGCAAAGCGAATGCAACGCATTCGCCGTACAGAAGAATGTCAAGTCAGAAGAAAATTTTCATTGATTTCGATTAACTGACATGTTGCAGTACAAGGCGTTGTATGGAAAATTATCAAGAAGAAGCAATCAGCTGATGGGATAACACCACCTGTAATGAATTCGCCTTAAAATATATGTACATACGTATCGTTCCTATGATTCGTAAAACTCTGGATCCCGATCACCTGGTATGGATTCGCCTTGACCACTTGAATGTCAAGTCGGAAGGAATTTGAGTTGATTTCGTTTAACTGACACCATGGTTCAACTATATGGTTGGCTCATCTCTACACAAACAATATACCTTCGTTCAGATTGTCAAATTCTGCGTGTTGGTGTTAGGCGAATGGAATGGAATGAAAGCATAACACTTTGCAATTCTTGTGTGTTTTAAGAAAATATTGTCAATGTGTGGTTGAATTTTGTGGTTGCCGTCTCGTTTGACAATGCCTACTCCAGTGAAATGAAAAAAAATAAAATCAGCTGATGAGATGATCCAAACATATAGTTGAGCCATGAACTGACACATTGTTGTACCGAGGCGTAGTATGAAAAATAATCAAGAAGAAGCTTTCAGCTGTTGGAATACCAACACCTGCAAGTCGAATCAATACTAGGTTGTGGCAAAGCGAATTCAACCCATTCGCCGTACAGAAGAATGTCAAGTCAAAAGAAAATTTTCATTGATTTCGATTAACTGACATGTTGCAGTACAAGGCGTTGTATGGAAATCTATCAAGATGAAGCAATCAGCTGATGGGATACACCACCTGAAATGAATTCGCCTTGAAATATATGTACATACGTATCGTTCCATTGAGTCGTAAAACTCTGGATCCCGATCAAATCTCATTGGAACCATCCGGATCAGTATGTTAGGGTCTGCTGCTACGGTCTACGGTTACGGTCCACTTGGGAGCGTGTTCGCGCGAGCACACCTAGTGATGGGGCGAAAGTTGCGATAAAAAGTATCGAAAAACAAGGAAAAAAACAGACCGGCCATCACTAGCGAAAAAAGCCATGAGTTTCCGGCAAGAAAAAAAGGGAGGAAGGTTGGTAAATTGCTTGAGCAAAATTTTTGGCGGCCCTGCAATTATATATAAGGGATCATATAACGCTTAGGGACACAACTTCAACAGCAAAGGCGTCAAGCTCAGTTAATATACTGCTTCAGTAACTTTATTGCTCACTTCAACTGCGCCTCCCCAACGATACTCAACTAATCACAAAACACCCTCGCCGGCTGTGCGCGTAAACAGGTAAATGCCCAGAAACTAGGAAGGAGTCGATAGCACAAAGTACCGAAACCGTTCATTCCGACAAACCTCGCTTCTATGCGTCTAATTTTGGGTGGTAATAAACCTTACACCGGTTGTGTTGTGTTGACCCAAGATCCAGTTGAAGTAGGTCGGCGTTCACAGTCACACCTAGTGAGATAAACCCCTTCCTCTACGTTTACGAAGAACACTACCACCTGCGGAAAAGCGTCCGACACCACCTCCGCCTCCAGGGCCAGCAGTACGCTGCCGCGTAATACAACTAACGTCGAAATGTCCAAGTCATCCGGCTCGTAAAGGCCAGCACGAAGCTTTATCGCCACCCGTGTCATTCGGTTACCTCGGATCAAAGCGCCAACCACCACCAACGGCGCCTACTATTACCACGGCCATCACCAACGGTAGTGCCTCCCCCAACCCCTTCATTAGCGCCAACCACGAGCGCAACAACCACTAGACGTACCGCCACACCAGTTGCAACGCACGTAGCGGGGCCGCGACGATAGGCCTGCGGCCACTAATGTTAACACCAACAGCAGGCGGTACCACCGACAACAATACTAGCCGCAACCTTATCAGCTACGGCCATACCGGCTACAACAATACTAGCCGCAACATTATCAGCTACGACCATACCGGCTACAACAATACTAGCCGCAACATTATCAGCTACGACCATACCGGCTACAAAAATACTAGCCGCAACCTTATCAGCCACGACCATTCAGGCTACAACGATACCAGCGTAACAATACCAGCTACAACAACAACCGCCGGGCAGCGAACCTAGGCCTGCGGCCATCCCGATTACGACCACGAATATCAGCGGTTAAAGCGGTGAGTTCGTTCCGATACTGACTAAATATACGTATTTGTAACCTCAACCTTGTTCTTTTATTTTTTTTATGACTGCAACAACATATAGTATTAATATACCAACATATTCAAATTTAAGGCTACAACCCTAGTATAGAATCTTAACATGTAATACATACATACATGCATATACCTAAGTTAAAGAGAGCAAGCAGCATCCACTTGTAGTTAAGTTAAAAAAAGTAGACGTAACGTAATGTTAAATTAAAGAGGTTTAATTAACTTAGAAGAAAAAAAAAAAAAACATAACAATACCAGCACTGACTGGTAAATGCAAAACAGTTTACGTTTTACTTGAACATGTAAAACGATTTCGTTAATTTTACTATAAATTTAAAAGTTCACGTTTTACTTGAACATGTAAAACGATTTCGTTAATTTTACTATAAATTTAAAAGTTCACGTTTTACCTGAGCATGTAAAACGATTCCGTTAAATTTACTATGAATTTAAAAGTTTACGTTTTACTTGAATATGTGAAACGATTTTTTCGAGGAGTATGATTTACCCCAAATTCAATCTTAATTGCGTTTATAACAAATTTTCTTAGCACATATTAGATATTAGTGTCATTATACTATGCGTTATACCAATTTGCTATTTTGTTAAACTCAAAATAAGTTCTACTACAATAACATAATAATTTTGTAAGGGGGCCCCAATTATCGGAATTTGTATCCAAACTTTATAGCCTTAAAATATGTTTTGTGAATGTGAATGAAAAAGAAAAAAAATTCAACCAAATTCTTACGTTGTAGGTAGTATATTTACAATACATAAGTATATTTAATTACATATTTTTCTAACACATAACGTTTATAATGATTATCAAAAAAAAAAAAGGGGAGACATAAATAATTGTATAATTTAAAATATTACGAGCAAAAGTAAGAGAAAAGAAAAGAACCCCCAACAGAACAAGCTTAGTCAGACTTAAGTATTCATATTAGATTTCGTTTCAATTTCGGCCCAATAAAGTGGGAAACTGTTGGATCATTTTTTTTCTCTCCCTTTATATGCTACACGCACTTACATACATTTTCATAGCGTAAATAGCTGCTCGTAGTTCAACATTTTTTTTGTTCTGAAGTTGTCCTGGTTAAGAAACCTGTACTACCGTAAAATTTTTTTTGTAGCATACATACATTAATAATAATGAAATTTGAATAAACTTTGTAATTAAAATGGGAATGCTGGTGTTCTGGCTCATTTAGAAGGCACGTGGGTTACCAGGTAAGGGGCCACCGAAATATAGGTGCGTCGGTAGCCATGGATTTTGAGGGTGGGAAATGCACCGGGTGTCGCAACAACACCCGCGGCGCCCCCAAGATATATTCGGCCCTTTTCCCTTTCTTTTACTTTCCAGCTTTTTTTTTGTTCTTTTGAATTTCAGCTTTAGTAACCGGCCGTGTCCGGTTCGGTAATTTTTTTTGCGTTTGATTTTTTTTTTGAAGTTTAAATTTTTTGAATGTTAACGGTCTGTCCGTGACATCCGGTTCGGCCGGATGTTGTTTTATTTTGAATTATAAGCGTTTTGAGTCGTCTCTGCGCTTCTGTCAGTTTATTTTAAATTTGACAGCTGCTAGTTTGATAGGCATGATATGACTTTTTTTCTGTTTATGGCGCAGGAACAGTAAGGTTGGCAAGGACCCGCCCCAGCCGACAATGACTAGTCACTGTGCACCAACACATCATGCCGACCGCCTTCCTTACTGCTCCCTTAGTAAATGCGAATCCATAACAAGTACTATGAGAGTTGGCAGTTATTCAGTTTAAAACGCTTCTTTTCTTACCTCGCCTGACATTTTTGGACGTGTTTTAACCGCCGACCCTTTTGTTAAACATTAATGATCTAGCTTTTTTTAAGTGCAAAATCCGATACAATTTTATATGGAAAATATATCGCATTTTTGCCACTATGTAATTATTAGTTTGATAATTTGTTTTAACTTTTTAAGTAAAATTGTTAGGAGCGATCCGAGAAAAAAGGTTGAAAATAACAGGCACCATATCATGTGAACACATTAGTTGAATGCTGATATTAAACATTTTACTTCTGTTGTGGTTCTTGTAATTTTTAAATAAAAAATGTATAGTTTTTGTATCATGATTTAAATGAATATAAGTAATTATTTAATGTCCATAACAATTTGTTTTTAGACTTAAAGCTAAAAAGTATGGGTTGTAGAGTGGAAAAAATATGTTAAACATCGGGTGCCCTAGTGCATATGCCTGTAAGTGCTACCAAGTACAGAGGGTCAAACATTTTCAACAAAAAACCAAATCAACCGTCGTCCCGTTGATCCAGATTGATATCAGGACCACGGCGTTGTTGGTGCATTTGCATGTTAAATTTTTATCGTTATATGGATCAGGCCTCATTGGAACGCAACTATTTATTTATTTTTATTTATTTATTTATTTATTACGGCTTTCCTAAGCCTAACTTAAATCTATTTTACATGTTAATAATTGTCTTCTGGACCATGCAATCTAGAATATTTACATCTATGTCCTACCTTGGAGTACTATAGATCAAGGCGAATCTATACCTGGTGGTGGCAAAGCGAATTCAATCAATTCGCCGTGCAGATGAATGTCAAGTCAAAAGAAAATTTTCATAGATTTCGATTAACTGATATTTTGTTGTACAAGGCTCTGTATGGAAATTTGTCAAGAAGAAGCAATCAGCTGATGGGATAACACAACCTTAATGAATTCGCCTTGACTATGGATGGGAGACTTCCAGATCATGCGAACAAAGTGTTGTGCTAGTGTAGTATGCATGCATTTTACGCATGTTAGTAAACCGCGAAGGCAACATCTGCACGGCGATGCACTTAGTAATCGAGTAATGCGTTTCAGTATGTGCTTCGGCAACCTTTTTTGGATGCGTGCAAGAGCTTGGAAGTCTTGGCGCTACATAGCAGAATAGTTCCGCTGCACTTCTATCGATGCTATGGAAGCCCGCCTGTCCAGCACTAAATTGGTAGTGTTCTACAATAATTGTACAATTTTTGTTTAAATTTATTGGAATGACATGATTTAATATCATTCGGTAGTTCATTATAGGATTTAAGACCTTTATAATACAGATTACATTTGTCTGCTTCAGTTTTATAAGCCGGCAGATTAAAATCATTTTTATTACGAGTATTTGCAGAGTGCATATCTTTTACATATTTTATATCAGTCCTCAAATACGCAGGCAAAGTTCCTTCTATTATGTTTTTAATAAATTTCGTGGTATAATAAAAAAGTTGCTGTCTAATACTAAGCCAATTAAGAGAGCATAGCATGTCTCTGATAGGTGTGTCATACCGTTTTTTGAGAATGAACCCCTTAGCTCGGTTCTGTTGCTTTTGTAGCTTGTAGATCTGACTATCTCGCAAGATAAAAAATATAGTTGGGCAATAAATAAAATGAGGTTCGATTACAGATCTATAGACGATGATTTTATACCCTCTATTTAAATACTTGCAGGTTCGTTTTGTAAAATATAACTTGTTCGCTATTTTTCCTACCGTATAATCCACGTGCTCGTTGAAATTCAGATTATAATCTATTTTTATTCCCAAGTATTTTTTAAATCCAAAAACACAGCTAATATGTGTTTTTTCCTGCTTAAGTCTTCTTTCCATTTAGCTACATCCAAATTCAAAGCACTTTCACAGGAATGTTTCTTTCGAAAACCAGATTGTTGAAGTATAATAATTATATTATCTTCTAAATATTTTACAAGCTGATTTTTACCACTGTTTCCAAAAATTTTTCATCACATTGTAACGTGTTAATAGGTCTTATCTCCTCAGCTTTGATGGTATTTTTAACTTTTTCTAATGGCACAACTATAGAAGATTTCCATAAACTAGGAACGAGACCTTTATCTAAGCTCTCATTAACGAGTTGAGAATAGAAAAAACCTGTTTACGTTATGGTGTATTTAACGACTCCTTCCGATACACTTTCTTCTCTCCAATTTTATTTTTAAACTTACTTATAGTACCTTCATTACTAAAAGAAGTAGGCATATTCATGCTAATCTCCAATATACTATCAATGAAATAGTTATTGAAAGACTGCGCTATTTCCTTTTGCTCTGTGTAGAGTTGGTTGTTTATTTTAATTTTTTTAATACCATTGTTTTCTTTAGCCATGCTTATGGATTTTCAAGTTTTTCCACATGACCTTACTATCACCAACACTATGGTTGATTTTGTTTTCTATGTACTTCGCTTTTTTATCTTAATTAGCCGTTTATATTTGCGTTTCGTACTATAATATTCACTCCATTTTCCAGTGGATAGACTGATCTTGTAAAGATTTAGCTTACGTTTATTTAAGTTAGCCAGCTCAAAATCATACCACTTGTTCACAAGTTTGACACTGACTTCTTTAGAGTATGTCAGGGTGGTCATTGCGCTTGTTAGCGTATTATATAGCAATGTTGCCTTATTTTCGATACTCAGATTTTCAAAGTCAGTGTAGTAAAGCTGGCGTAACTCATTAACAAGGCTGTCGCTTGTATAATTTTCCCAGGAAATTATTGTTCTCTTCGTTCTCATCTGAAATAGTTTATGTAATTTGATTTTAAATTTAATCGTTTCATGATCTGAAATCTGAAACTCTTCTAATTTTAAACATGATATAGAGCTACTATCTGTAAATAACAAGTCGATCAATGTATCAGTGTTATCGCCCTTTCGTGTATAAAAATCTATTTTTTGCTCCATTGCAAAGGATCGAAATAAATCAACTAACTGTTTACTATAAGTTGTGCTTTTGTAAAGGTTTATATTGAAATTGCCCACAAAGATAATATTATCCTGTGTTACGCAGTTATTATTTAAAATGTCGTATAAGTACGTTATAAATTCTGCATCACTAGAGCTCGGTGAGTAATATATCAGAGCTATTTGGTATTGGGGGAAAATATTTTTAACTTTTAGTATAATACACCAGATGTACTTGTTTAATGTTCTGTTTTGATTTATTGAGTATTCAATTGTTTCATTTATATATATTAGCACACCGCCTGCGTGCCTGCTGTGGGAATCGAACCGTACAAGTTTATATGTTTGTATCTGTAGCTCTTGATTCGTTATTTCTTCAGTCGAACAAGTCTCCGAACAAAATATTAAATGTGGTTTATGTACATCTATCAGACGCTCTAGTTCAGCTTTATTGGCGACGAAACTGCTAATATTTAAATACTTATATACAACTTAGCTCCTCTGCTATTTGTTGCTAAATTCGTGCCTTATTTCTTGGCTGCGAATATTTTTTATACGCAGGACAATCTTTGCTGAAAGCGTAATGGCTAACATCGACGTCAATAACTTTTTTTTTAACAAGTTCGCTACAGTTTACACATTTAATAATGTTGCACTTTTTGCTATCATGAGGTCCAGCACATTTGCTGCAAGCTACTTTATTCGTGCACTCAGCTGCTTTGTGCTTAAATTCCAGACATTTAAAACACCTCAAATCACTTATATGCTCGTAAGCGACGCAAGTATCCCACTCTATATATAGTTTCTTTTGTTCCAACACATTATCGAATGTTACTGCATCTGTTTCCACTAACGCAATGTAGCTTAAATCTCTATGATTGGTATTTTCATACAGTTTTAACACTTTAAAATCCTTTCCGTTACATGAGTCTTTTTGTTTACGCTCATTGCTAATTTTTACAGTTAAACCAGCAATTTTTATTTTCGTTTTTATTTCATTCTTATTTTTTGTTTTCTCTGTAATCGCTTCCAATACCTTCTCTTACCTTTGGCTGGACTTTTTCACAGGCATCTTTATTTTTACATTCTACAATAATGGCACCACTATTTACTTCTTTAACATTTTTAACAAGGCCTTCGGTAGGTCCGACACCTTTTTTTAGAGCTTCCTTGGTTTCCTTAGCTTTTTTGCCTTTCTTTTTCGGTTTAATGACAATTTTATTCTCATTTACTGAAGCGACCTGAGCATAAGATAGTTTTTCTGGCTGTTCATTTGCTACGCGTAAATCGTTAAGCAATTCTTTGCTCTTTTTTAGTTCTTTGGATAAATCTTTTACTATCTCATTCTTCATTGCAATCAATTTTACTTCTATGTTATGCTCTAAAAGGGAGTTGAAGTCCGTAATAATGCTACTTTTAATCTGGGAGAATTTATTACAAAATATCTGCTCGACTATCCGTTTAATATCAAAGGCTTTCATTTTTGTTTCTTCACATTTATTAATCAAATGTTTAATTTCAACAAATTTTGTATTGGTATCCGATAATGCATATACAATACAGAATCATTTTATGTTCATATTTTCTTCTATTATCTTTTTTTCATTTCTTTTAATATTACTGCATTTCAAGCAGAAATTATAGTCACATCCACATAGTTTTCAATCATAAGACGCTCCACACAAAACTAAGAAAGTGGTCCCAATGTTATTATTATTCTTAGGCCTCTATGCAACCTTCATTTAGATCTATAGTGTTTGACCTTTCAGCGGATTATTTAATGAATACATTGAAGTACGTACCTCTGCAAACCTTTGACTCTATATCACGAGGGTGTCAGGAGTCACGTTACCTAGATGGGAGAGTGTCTGCGTAGCCAGAGTGGCGTATTTCAATCCCTCTCACAAAACAGACAGATTTGTGTATCCGAAATATTTAACTTACTTAGGTGCTACCGTAGGCTACAGTGTCTCGTATAGTACGCAGTGAAAGTTCGTAGGTCCTCTCAGCTTAGACCAATGGGTTTGGCTGATACTCTCGTTTCTGAGGGTATAAACAAATTTTGGCCTGTCTTTCCCCTTGGCATTCAATCCACTGTTGTCGGAACGACTATGTTTCCCAGTTACTTATGGTTTTCCTGGTGTGTACCTTTGTGAGTCCACGGAAGGGCTCTGGTCTCCCTCTTGGCTCCCAGATTATTGAAGACGCAAATATGTTCATCCACTAGCTTAGAAGTAATTGTGATAGACTGCAAGGAACGTGAAGCTGCCTCTTCGTAGACATTCTCTCTCTCCCCCATACTTCTGGTGCATGACTTTTTGACTGAAAAAAGTTTTGTAGCATACCAGTAGTATCGATTTCTATTGAAGTTCCACCCATAGAAGCTAGCTCCCATTTTTTTCACCTTAAAATTTTAGTACATCCGTGACCCTACCTCTTCATTCATTCATTCAGACATTATCGTCTTAATGGTCGCCTGACCGGCAATATTTATATTAACTTGGCTGTAATACAAGTAAGCTTCCCTCAGTGCACCTTTCTATTATTGATAATATTGATACCCCGTTTAGCTTTTATGCTCAGCTGAGCAGAGCTCACTAAAGCGTCAAATACACGACACGAACATTTCCGCGAACATTCCGCAATCATGTTCGCAGCTTTGGCCGAACATTAGTTCTCTTTCAGACAGCGATGAATACGGACAACAATTGTGCTGCAGCAATATTGCCCGCTGTGGCAATTAAGCGTAAAAAAAATTTATACATTTCAATAAATTCACTCAGAAATTTTTTATTGTCCATTTTACTTTCCGCGCACGTCTGTTCCGTTCAGAAATTACTACGATTATGAGCTATTTCACCATACACGCACGGACAGTTCGCGCAAATGTTCGCCAAAAATTAAAGTATTTTGATTTTTGGCGAACATTTCCGCGAACTGGCAAACACCACCATACACGACAGAAAAGGTCGCAGAAACATGACATAACGTGAATGTTCGCGGAAATGTTCGTGTCGTGTATTTGGCGCTTAAGTTTGTTCGCATAACGGTACCCCGTAACGGCATAAACTAATCGAGATAGATATAGACTTCTATATATCAAAATGATCTAGGGGAAAAAATAAATTCATTTAGCCATGTCCGTCCGTCCGATAACTTGAGTAAATTTTGAGGTATCTTAATGAAATTTGGTATGTAAGTTCCTGGGACTCATCTCAGATCGCTATTTAAAATGAACGAAATCGAACTATAACCACGCCCACTTTTTCGATATCGAAAATTTCGAAAAACCGAAAAAGTGCGATAATTCATTACCAAAGACGGATAAGGCGATGAAATTTGGTAGGTGGGTTGACCATTTGACGCAGAATAGAAAATTAGTAAGGTACTTTAAAAGTGTTGCAAGCTGTAATTTGGCAGTCGTTGAAGATATCATGATGAAATTGGCAGAAACATTGCTCCTATTACTATATGTGTTAATAAAAATAAGCAAAATCGGATGACGAATACGCCCACTTAAAAAAAAATAAAAAAATTTTACGCCAATTGAATATCTTTACAGTATATAAGTAAGTTATGTCAACATTCAACTCCAGTAATGATATGGTGCAACAAAATACAAAAATAAAATAAAAATTCAAAATGGTCGTGGCTCCGCCCTTTTTAATTTAATTTGTCTAGAATACTTTTAATGCCATAGGTCGAACAAAAATTTATACATCCTTGTGAAATTTGGTAAGGGCATAGCTTCTATGACGATAACTGTTTTCTGTGAAAATGTGCGAAATCGGTTAAAGCCACGCCTAGTTTTTATACACAGTCCACCGTCTGTCCTTCCGCTCGGCCGTTAACACGATAACTTGGGCAAAAGTCGATATATCTTTACTAAACTTAGTTCACGCACTTATCTGAACTCACTTTATCTTGGTACTAAAAATGGGCGAAATCCGACTATGGCCACGACCACTTTTTCCATGTCGAAAATTTCAAAAAATGCCATAATTATATACCAAATACGAAAAAAGGGATGAAACATGGTGATTGGATTGGTTTTTTGACGCAAAATACAACTTTAGAAAAAACGTTGTAAAATGGGTGTGACACCTACCATATTAAGTAGAAGAAAATGAAAGAGTTCAAAAGCCCTTGGAATCATGGCAGGAATAATGTTCGTGGTATTACATATATAAACAAATTAGCGGTACACGGCAGATGATATTCTGGGTCACCCTGGTCCACATTTTGGTCGATATCTCGAAAACGCCTTCACATATACAACTAAAGGCCACTCCCTTTTAAAACACTCTTTTAATACCTTTAATTTGATGCTCATATCGTATGAACACATTATAGAGTCACCCCTGGTCCACTTTTATGGCGATGTCTCGAAAAGGTGTCCACCTATAGAACTCAGGCCCACTCCCTTTTAAAATACTCTTTAATACCTTTCATTTGATACCCACGTCATACAAACACATTCCAGGGTTACCCTAGGATCATTTTCCTATATAATAAGGGAAAATTATTTGACAAAGGATGCAGGAATATCGTTCCAAAAGACGTCACCCTTGGTCTACAATTTGGTCGATATTTCCCAAACGTATGTGATATGGAATTAAAAACCACTTATAAACCATCTACGAAACCTACGATACCAAAGCAGCTAAGCTCGCAGCTGAGTACGTAGTGTTCGGTTACACCCGAACTTAGCCTTCCTTACTTATTTTACATAAGTACATTTTTGTGTGGCTGTGCGATCACTCAGATCACGTGCATCAAGCACACATATCCACGGCGACTTTCTACAACTTCCACTTCAGTGGTAGTGCCCATACCAATTTCCTGTATAGTAGGATTTCCAGATCTACTACGGTCTAGCTTACCTCAAGCTTACCAAACTTATATTTACTAGCAAACAACTAGATCTGTCTTAGCGGTCAACCCGATCTCAGATGTACGTGCATGTACGTTCCCAAGCATTTAATCTATCAAAAAACTAACAATTGCTGAAACGCCATCAGCATGGGTCTATGACTAATATCCACAGCCGACCAGCATCCCGCCCTGCGGCTTGCCGATTTGAACTGATATCATGCGTTCCTATAGACTACATTGCGAAGGAATGTTCCTGCAGCTTAGCATGCAGCAGTGCGAGGTACCTAACTACCAGTTTAAAAGCATGGTTTAATGATACACCTATCGATGTTCTAAAACTATAGAGATATCAGTATAGTGGGCCATGGTCCTTCAGCTACATATGCCTGATCTTTCCCACCTTTGTTAGCAAAACAGTAAAGAGAATTTCACTGTGTTCAAGTACTCCAACACATTCGTTGATACGCCTCGTCTTTTTCAGGTTTGATTTAAGATTTAAGACCATTTTATGTTATGGCTGTTTTAGTCCTAGGACTTCTCTTCCTGAGGTGCTGATAAATACTAGCAATACTTCAGGAAATTTTCTCACGATCCGCGTACAATATTTGCTTCGTTTGCTTAGTTATTTGGAGAATGTAGTGCTCACCACCCTAATATTCGAAGGACTTTCCAATTTTATGTGATTATGTTCAGATTCTTCGACGCCACCACACATCTGATCCATACCTTGAACTTTAGTAAAGTGACTATACGTATTCTACCCAGCATTTGAAACCATGAGCATTCAGAGGTTCCTTTAGACAATTCAAGGTCACATTATTCCTGCTTCTCATATATTGATTTAACAAATTTTACCACTGCCCTGAATCCAAGCATGTAGGAGTTTTTTCGATTCTTACCGCACCATCCTATCATGACACCAAACAGATAACTATGATTAATTAGCGCCACAGTGAGGAAGTGTCACTCATCCTATCGGGAAAATACGGAGCCTCAATGTTGCCGCTTTTAGGCTTATTAATAACTTCACTTTCTTTTCTTTTCTCTTTGAAGACATACTACCATTTTCCTTTCGAGGTAATTGTTTCCCTCGGCCTTCCACTAGGTATTTATAAATTTTAAAAGCATACTATCGATTGAACACTGAAAACTGTTGCAGTATCGAGGCTTTGGTATCGCAAAATTTTTGTCAGCAAATAACAATACGGCACCGGTCCCAGTCGACAAGGTCTACGATAGCTCGCTAGCGCCGCTACTTTGTCTGCTTCGCTACCTTTACCGTACTTCTTCTCTGTTTGGAATCGCTTGCTACACATACTCTAGCGCTATAGAGCTCCGCAAAGCCCTCGCACCAGCGACAAGGTGCATGAAGTGCCTGGCACCAGCGGGTTAGGGGCAGGTATGCCTGTCGTAAGAGGCGACTAAAATACCAAATTGATTCAAGGGGTTGTGTAGCGCAACCCTCTAAAGGGTTGCCAGTGCAATATATAGCCTCTCCAACCCAATTGTCAACCTCACATACTCTTGACGAATCCTGTTTAATTAACAGCCGAGGCTCTGGCGACCCCGAACTCCTGATGGATGTAGGAGGTGGCAGGACGGGATGGCCTAGAAGGTTTCATGTGGTCATACCAAATCGTTTCCGAGATGGTCGGGCTAGTACCTTTATGGTGCTTGATACCGGAACCTACCGCATCTGTATCCGCCAAAGTACCATCAACATCGATAACACTCCCCAAGGCCTTCGGGGAGTGTGCTTATCGCTACAAAAACAACAACAACATGTAGTGCCTCGTAAAATCATCTTCTTTGTTTTCAAACTTCAAAGACTCTTTGACGTCGTGAAAACCTTCTTTATTTGTAGTATACATTCAATCATATCCGTCAACCTCCTTTTGACTTTCTGGGTGTGATGAATCTAATTCTAAACCACCCCTTTTTCACTAAAATATTTCTACATAGTAGAACTGGAGGAAATCGCCAATTTCTTTTATTATCTAACAAAAATGAGATTTTCTGAGAAGCTTTCAACTTTTTTAACACCGGAATGGCGAAGCCAATACATTAACTATGAGGTAAGTTAGCAATCCACAGATGCACAGAGGTAAACTCTATAAGGTTCCGTATACGACAAAAGCTTTTTTAAACCTTCAGCAACTGAAAGATATGCTCATGACGGCTGCCGATAATGTACCAACAGATCAATCAGATTTGCGCGCCATTCAGTCATATTACGCGGTCTTCGACGATAAGTTCTTTGAACGCTGTGACATGGAGCTACAGAAGGTGAATACATTTTATGCCGAGAAACTAGCAGAGGCTAAACGCAAATATGTGGCGTTGAAAGCAGAACTAAAAAAGTCCATAGACGATGCTGAGCAACGGGGTCGCATGTCGGTTTTCAATTTTGCCGCAATACTACCGAGACGCAGAACCAAGGATTTTCGTTTTGCATTTAGCGAATTGTACCTAAGTATGGTTTTATTGCAGAATTATCAATCTCTTAATCATACAGGTTTTAGAAAAATTTTGAAGAAGCGCGATAAGGTGAGCACGGACAATCAGAAATATAATGTGTTTTATCTTGCGGCTTGTAACAGAGGCGAACGGACTTAATTTTCTTTCAGCTACTGCGTAATTCGAAAGGCAAAGAATGGTTCGAATCTAATGTGGACACCGCTCTATTCTATACCAATCGTGAGATATTGAATTTGATATATCAAACTGAAGATTTAGTAACAAATAATTTGGAGGGTGGCGATCGTCCGCGTGCTATGAAACGTTTACGCGTGCCGCCATTTGAAGAAATACATCATCCATGGACTTCGTTTCGTGTGGGCGTTTATTTAGGTGCTTTAGTGGTGCTACTTACCGCACTTGGCCTATCGCGTAAGTACTTTGGATACATATTCAGCATTAAACATCGAACATATGCCATATTTATTTCATATTTACAGTCTACATGACCAAACTAAGCGGAAATAATTTGGAAGCTTGCATCCGCCTTTTTCGTGCTCCCTTCTCTATGGTATTTTATCTTGCGCTCATCAGTTTTAATATTCACGGCTGGCGCAAAGCGGGTGTTAATCATGTACTAATTTTTGAATTGGATCCTCGTCAATATTTGACCTCTGCGCATGTTATGGAGATGGCTGCGGCGTTATTAGTAGTCGTTACGATTGCTATGTTGGCTTTCATCCATTCACCTTATTTGAATTTACCACGTTATACCTTTCCTTTGGCGCTCTTAATCTTAATGGTGGGTTTCTTAGTCAATCCGTTTCCTGTTTTCAATTATAGTGCACGGAAGTGGTTTCTAAAAGTTTCCGTAAGTATACTTACATGCCTATTTTGGGGCTGCCCATTAAGTACGAGAATGATATCGCGTCGAGTTCTATGCCCGGGTAACTAAATTTTCGTGAAATATTTTTTTTATTTGACTCCACTTATGTATCCCTTTTGGTTTGAAAGAAATGCCTCTACTTTTATATTTGTCCCGCAATTCTTTTAAAAACAAACAAATTCTATTTGCCAACTTTTTTTTGATAAATTCACCGTAATTGCTGCCACCACAGTGCATTTGTTTGTCCTTGTGGAAACGTCGCCCACCCCGGAACCGCGTTTGCAGTACTTAAGAAGGGCTTTCACTCTTCTCATTTTTTAAGAGCCATATGTTGTCCCTGCTCAGCATTTTCGCTGTAACATTTGACCGACTCTTTGCTGGAGCATTTGTCGGTTCTGGTTCCATCGCGACCATTTGAGGGTGTGTTCAGCATCGTTCTCGCAGGCACTCCCGATCCGTCTGTTTTTTTGCTTTTCATAACCGTTTCCTGTCCAGCTGTCATAGGTCGATGGGGATTGTTCTGGTGATCACTTCGACGGGAGTATGTTAATCGGGAGTCTAACCTAACACCTAAATAGTTGACTACCTTTTTATAGGTTATATTACCAGAGAAAATTTAAAAGCGAACTTCTACCGGTATGTGATTTTTAGTCAGGACCACACAAAACGTCCTGGGTTAAGGAAAAAAAGTTATATGGCAAACACTCCGACTGTATTTGTGCCATGGAAAGCTTCTCAAAAAAGAAGAAAGTAGCACAACTCAAATTGGAGGAGAACTTCGGTCTAATATTTAACCATCGGACATTTCAAGAAAATTTCATCATAATTGATTTTCCATGCGGCAGCATTGAAAATAGATACATGCTCTGCGTGTGATTTTCAGAGACCGCGATACTTCGAATCTTTTATGTATAAAGATGGCATCACATAGGATTTGGACAACTTTAACGTGGTCGTCAAGTTTGCCCATGTCGCGCTGTTAAAAACGTTTCTTACGTCCAAGGCTGTATGGGGAACAACTCGTTGGATTTGGTATTACCTTGCTGTGCTAGTTCTACGCTAGTAAGGAATGCCCAAAGTTCTTGAGCCATTCCTGAAGCCATTCGACCCTTAGACATTCTCTATAGTTCATTCAGCATGATCTCTGGACACTTCTCGCTATTTCCTTAATGGCTTCTGTCGGTATTCCGTCGGTCGTTACTGTTTTTCAAGCTTCTTGATGCAAGTTGTAGCTCTATTGTGGTGGCGGAGGTTTTTCAAGCGTACTGGCCGGGCTTTCACGATCATCCCTTATTTACAGTGTAGAGAAAAGTGCGTGAACACTGTTATCCATTATGGCTATATCAGCCACAAAGTCCCTGTTGATATCTTCTTGAAGCTCCTCCCATCTCTGCTTCTTGCTGTTCATAATTGCGACCTTAAATTGCGTTTCTTCTTCTTATATGACTCTGCTTCGACAATAACTTGTTTCAAGCTTCTAGCCCTTGTATTTACTCGTTTTAAGCGGGAACAGTTTTGTCCTGTCTCGGTTACTTCTTCTGGCCACCAGCTAACTAACATTTTGCAGTGTTAATTAATAATACGGCTTAACGAGGCGGGATGAGGCGAGATTGCTTAGCGGCTATATATCAAGGGCAGCAATTAGGGCTCACTGTTTAGTTTCAACGCGAGTGATTCTAATGACCTTCGCTTTTTGTGGCTTCACTAGGAAGAAGAGGTATGATTGATCACTGAGTGTAAAGTCTACAAGCATTTTCTACTCTTACCCTCTCTGGACTCCGCAGATGCTTTCAGTAGCCTATCCGCCATATCCAGTACCCGTCATTCTCGGTTAATCTTTCAAATTTTCTACTCAATGCCTCTTGAGTCAAAGTCACCTGCCATGATTATCCCTCCCTACATCTATTCTCGATCTTATCCTCGATATCATTGAGCTTCTGAAATCATCGAGCGTGCAGAAATTAGGTCCAACGCATGACCGGCTTCACTTAGTTTTTATTGTTGTAGAGGCCCTATTTCCTGGCGAGAGCCGAAGAACAGCAGTTTCAGCGCGGCATTTCAGTCAGATTCGGTGTCTCTTCATTGCCAGCTATAGCTTAAAATGAGACTATTCGAATTGCCAAAAGGCTTAAGTTATAAGCTATAAGGCATATTCGCCAATCACCCAAAATCATAAACCACCTTGGAACTGAAAGGGCCAAAAACTGCAATCGCCAAATAACTAAAATCCCAGAAATACGGGTTTGGGTTTGTGGAAACTTATTTCATTGAATGGAATTCTCCAGATTAGTGACGAGCTCGAGGAAAGCCCGAGAAAATCTATTTCCGAAAACGGCCGTTTTCCTTCGTTCTTTTATTTTTTACTTGGGCTCTTATATCGACTGTTGAGTGGAATATCACCCTATCTTGGCTACCATTTGGAAAACGACCTATGTATCTCAGAAAACGTTTGGATAACTCTCTTTTACAGAATTGGTCAAAATCGCACTATCTCCGTACATTTCGACAAAAGCTGGCGCGTTCTTGAAAATAAATTCTGAAATAAGGCGTAATTCAAAAGTTTTCTGAAATAGGGCGTTTTCGAAACGGCGGCGAGATGAGGTGGTATTCCACTCAGCAGTGGATATGTACTTTTTTGTTTGAACGAGAATATTGGTCAGCGAGAAAGCAAAAATATTCGAATTGCAAATTAGTTAAATACTCGTTGACAATTCACGAACGATCCGATCGCTAATAATTGGTGTCATGCCTGGAAATTCGTATTAGCCTAACCAACTTCGCAAAGTATCGCCGCTATAATCTTATCATGGCAACCAAGTTCGCTGTGAACTCGAGGCGCGCTCGTTCTGCTTAATCGGCTTCCACCAAGCTACACATCTGTTTGTTTAGTATTTTTATATTTGACAGGGTCGTGTGATGGGTGCGCCATTTTTTCATGTCGGCTTCGCTGACTTTTGGCTTGGCGATCAACTCAACTCACTCTGCTATTGTATGGTGGATTATGCGTACACAATTTGTTTCTATTGCACCAATATGGATATGGACGATGCAATTGAACCACATGCATGTGTAGGTCGTAATAAGATTTTATTTCCACTGGTGCTTATATTACCCGCTTGGTTTCGTTTTGCTCAATGTTTGAGACGCTATCGTGACACGCGTCAAGTTTTTCCATTTATTGTCAATGCTGGCAAGTATTCGATGTCATTTCTTGTATCACTTTTTGGCTTTTTAATGGCTAGTACCCGTTGTAAGTACACAAATGTTATTTACTCCAAACCCTACTACCTCTTATGGGATCTCTTATTTATTTGCAGACTCATATGAATATTTCTTTGACAATCCGTTTGCGTGGTTTTTTATTATCTCGAATGTTATACAGTCTGTTTATTGCATTACTTGGGATATGATAATGGATTTTGGTGTTTTCCAAAAGTTTTCCGGAGAAAACATTTTCCTCAGAGATGAGTTACTGTATCCGGCGGTAAGTATTCTTCTTAAACTTCTTAGGCCCACTTGCAGTTATTTTTTTAGCTCAGAGTTAATTTAAAAAAATTGTAAATTATATCTGTCAGTTTAGCTTTGAGCTAAAAAGATAACTTGTCGTTCTGCAAGTGGTCCTTAGTGTGCTTGGCGAGTGCAATATAGTGCACAACTGACACCTTCTCAATGCAGCGGGTGACTCAATTTTCCTTTGCTTCCGGCGATGGGGTTCTATAGAAATATTTTAAGGTTAACATGTTCCCACGAAACCCTCTCTATGCACTGGAATTCCTCAACCTTCTTGTTACGATAAAGAAACTCTCCGAAGGTTTCGAGCTCAATGTCTCAAGAAGCAAACAGTTACAATTTTGATGCAATGCACTACGCAAGTTTTTTGGATAAATAGAAAGAACTCAGTTTGCTTTGAAGTATAAAAACGGATGTTTTTTACCCTCTTAAAATAAGAAGGTTTTTTATATTAAAAACTAACCAGTTACATCAACCTTTGGTTAAAGGCGCAGACGCAAATGCGCATTACAATGCATGGGAAGGATACAGTACAAATGATAGAGGCGAATCTCTATTTTGTTACATCCGGTAAAGCGATTTGCAGATAGCCAACAGGAAGTACCCCTACACAGGCTGATCCAACATCCAGCAAAGTTCTTCATATTAGATTGAGCTCTGAACGTGATATATCAAGTATGATTGGAAGGTTCCTGATTGGGCATCCTTCCCAGACCATGAGTATATCAGCTTTAGAAACTAAACTAAGACTACCCAAAGAAGTTGCCACCATAGAAGAATTGGAGGAATCCAATAAGAGCCAGCAGACAACACCTATATTTCGATCACTGATTGGGCAGTGACGGGCTTGGTGACCGATACCAAGATCGAATAGTGAAGCAGTGAAAGCTTGTTCTAAGTTTAAATCACCGAGTTCAGTTATTATATTCATTGCCATGAAACAAATCCCCAGTAGAGCGACCGTGGATTGGCTTAGTACAATATTCGACTCGTGCATATGACTGAATCATATACCCAACTCTTGCAGAACTGCTAGTGTCGTTTTCCTACCAAAGACGGGGAATATCAGTCACATGTATCCCAAAGACTACACATCAATTAGCTTAATATTATTTCTACTCCAAGCCTTTTAGAGGCTGATATATGTATGTGCATTATTAGACAGGGTAGCAAAAGTCTGCCCCTAAGTCTTCTTAGGCATTGCCGAGGCTTTCAACAATATCTATGGGTGACCGTGAATGGTCTTAAATACATTAAAAAACATTCAGCCAAAACCAGATGGACCGGCTGAATTTTAAATTGCAGAAAGATTACTTGACAATGGCGATTGTATGAGGCCACTATATTAGTGGACAGAGGCGGGGTGCTATCACCTCTGCTGTGGAAGATCGCTATCAACCAACTACTCCGGCGCTTTGATGAGGGACCCGTCAAATTTACCGCTTACGCAGATGACGTTGCAATTATCAAAAGTGGAAAGTGTCTCTCAAAAATCAGCTCTTTAATGTATCGCGCGCTTCGGGATATACATACCTGTA
Organism: Eurosta solidaginis; assembly: GCF_040869045.1. Taxonomy (NCBI): domain Eukaryota; kingdom Metazoa; phylum Arthropoda; class Insecta; order Diptera; family Tephritidae; genus Eurosta; species Eurosta solidaginis. The sequence continues at coordinate 141,709,897 of NC_090322.1, forward strand.
CATTTAAAGTCGGATTGACCGCCATCGTGAAAGGACGGACATAGTCTTATTTGCTTAGAGGTACAAGGTCCCAAATTTGACCGTGCCTAAGCTCGAAGGGGGAGGTGACCCTGCAGGTGATACCTTGTACCAAAAATTGTGGAATCATTCCAGACAGTAAGTTGCCGTCGAAGCTCAACGTGGAGAGCGCGAAGAAGGCTACGAATGCTGGGGTGTACGTGGGGTTTTTCGCCTTCTCTCTCTCATTGGGTATTTACAGCAATTGGTTCCGATTAAATACTACAGAGTCCTTGTTTGGTGGACGAACAGACTGCCTGATTTCGTATCTGCGCTTCACAAGGGTGCCCAAATTGATGAAGCGATACGCGTATACACCGATGGTTCCAAAGTAGTGGAAGGAGTAGGGTCTGTGGTATAGATACTGTGCTGACAGATCACTGTAGCGTTTTTCAGGCGGAAGTAGTAGCCGTAACCAAAGCAGTAGAATCACTGGGAGAAAATAGCTTAAACTGCAACCGAGTCAACTTTTATATTGACGGCCAAGCAGCAATTAAGGCAGTAATCTCGCATACGACAGCATACTAAAGTATGTTATAGTGTAAGTAATCCCTGGAAAGAATCGCGACATATATGTGTCTGCATCTTTGTAGGGTCCCAGCGCATATGCGAATGGATGGGAACGAAAAAGCGGATGCGCTAGCTTAAAAGGGCGCATCCCTCGAAATTGCTGCTTAGACATCCAAATTAGATATGGCTGGACTAAGAGAAGGAAAAAGTTGCACTTGATCGACCAAGCGGGAAAGGCATGGGCCCAAGCGCGGGGCTGTAAAGTGTCGAAAATCATGTGCAGACCTGACAACCTTATATTTACAAAGTTGCTCTCACCATTGTAGGCTCATGATGGATATTCTGACTGGACACTGCCTTCTGGCGTCAAATTCTTGTTAAATAAGACCTTACCTGTGATAGCAGTGATAGCCTGCGCTCACAAGGCTAAGACTGTATTAGGAGTATCAACTATCAGACCTAGAAGCATTAAGTAGCATAGGCACAGCCGAAGACATTCCCATCCTTATATGCTTTTCATTGTTTTGACGATAAAAAAATTTGCTACCCTCGCACAAACTCTCACTTAAATGAAATATTCTTCTGTCTTTCCAGAGTTTCTATTACTTTGCAATAATTGAAAACTTTTTCTGTCGCATCTTTTGGGCATTCAAACTGTATATATATCAGAAAAACTATTTGACAGTGTTCCATAGCAATACAATAGCCAGTGGTTTGGAGATGTTCAGGTAAATTGCATAGGATGAACATTATTTTAGTCGGAATGGGTCCACTTTTTCAGGCGCTATATTTGGAATTACTTTCGTTTGGAAAACGAGCACCTTTTCAATGCGGGAAAGTTTCGTGCGGTACGCGATATTTTTGTAACGCCAATTGATCCCGATGATGAGATACAATTACAACGCATCATGGATGGTGTTAACGGCACTGTTAATAGGTCATCCAATTCAACTGGAGATATTATTGATATGAAGGAAGACTAATTTTGAGTATTAAGAGTTTTTTTACACATCACTTGTTGTATGTATGGAATTTTACGTTGATATAAATGCCAAGATCATATAAGTGCTATGTGAATTTTATTTGAAGTATTACTGGAAGTTCAAGGTACTTAACTAATCAGGGAGTTGATTCCTGATTTGAGTGTTTCACATTACTTAAAGGAAGGAAAATTGTATAATACAAAACTAACAATTTAAGATATACTTACAGACGATAAAGCAGGGCTGGAAACCCTACCAAATTGTCCCTGTTGGATCTCAAAACTGTCGCTGACATAACTGTCCTATCAAAAACCAGGAACTATGTTATAAAATAACTCCGTCCTGTAGGCGAAAACTAGAAGTTTTCTAGGATCTATGCCACTTGCTGCTTCTAGATCTGACAGCTGTATCACTCCTAAAAGCTGGAGTCTAAGGTTGGTAAGTGCAGGGCAATCGTTTTCTCCTACAATTCGCCTCCAATTCGAAGTGTCGACTCAGAATACCCATCATCAGTCTACAGTCCTGTTTTTTTAATAATACGAGTAACTTTATTAGTCCAAGGTTGTAAGACCTACACATGATCTTCGACACCTTGCAGACCCGTACTTGGGTCCACACGTTTCCGGATGGTCTATCATGTGCAACTATCGCCTTCTCTAAATCTCGCCAAATCTAATTGGGACGTTCACGGAGCAAGCTTCGATGGATGCGCGCTTTTTAACTAGCTTTTTCATTCCCATCTATTCCAATGTGCCCAGGGACCCAATAAAGATGTATGCTCTTCCCTATCCCGATTCTTTCCAGGGATTGCTTACTTACTTTAAAATGTCGTGCTATGCAAAATTTTTGCCTTATTTGCTGCTTGGCTGTCAATATAAAAGTTGACACGGCTGCAGTTTAACCTATTTGTTTCCAGTGTTTCTACTGCTCTAGTTACGGCTACTAGTTCTACCTGAAAAACGATACAGTGATCTGACAGCTTGTAGGATCTGTTTCGGTATCGGCAAAGTAGACCAAAGACCCTACTCCCTCTACTACTTTGGAAACATCGGTGTACAGGTATATCGCCGTGCCCGCCATTTGAGCACCCTTGCCTAAACTATTAAACTCTATTGTGGGGTCTCTTCGAAGCGCAGATACAGAATCAGGTAGTCTGTTCGTCCTATAATTGATGAGCTTTACCACTTTGGCCGTATGGTCTTCGCTCAAGCTGCCCCAAGGCACTGAGCTCCGTTGCAGTTGTTAAGGTTATGTTCTTTGTCACCAGGGTGACAGTAATAATTGTTAACAGAGTTATGGCCTACATATGATGAATTTTATTGGTTGATTTGAATGTTGAAACCGTCAATTCAGAAGTAAATATTTGTACAAAGCTAATTAAATTGCGATGAATTGACATATATTTCGGTTGATTTGACCCGTAATCATGTACCAAGCCTCCGATAGTAGACTCATATCTCTGAAGAGAGGACTTAAAGCTCACGATGGGCATACTCACTGAACACTGCCTTCTGGCGTCACATGCTTATAAGTTAGGCCTCGTCAGTAATAGCAAGTGTGACCTGCAGGAAGAAACGGTTGAGCATGTTCTGTATTCATGTCCTGCGCTCGCCCGGTCAAGGCTCCACCTGTTAGGGGCGGTAGAGTTGCCAGATCTCGAGGCAGCAATTAAGCTGGGCCTTAGAAAACTGCTAGTAGTTGCCAAGAGGACGGATTTATTCTATAACATATGTCCTGGCACCTGAATGGGGTTCTTCCGGTTTGGTCGGCAAACACATTCTGGTAACACTATGGACACATTCAGTATATGTGAGGTCTTTATTGACCGACCAACCTAACCTAACCCGTAATTCGATTAATTTCTCGAGCTTTTTTCTTTCACTGTACATACATATTGTAAACGTTTAAGTAATTATCTAACTCAAATATTTATTTTATTGTAATATTCGATGTGCTAGAGTGTATAAAAGTGGTTAAAAGAAATTCATTCATTTACGAAATATTATCCGCTACACCCGAAACTAATGCTGTACCACGCAAAATCCAAAAGTCAGGTGGATTCTTGCTTTCCAATAATATTGACAATATAAAATTCGTAGAATGCCCTGTCGTCGACAGTACACCAGAACGTGCTTGTGTTTTATAAAGTGGCGCCTCATAACGTTCACCCGGATTCAGTGAAAGACACGGTATAAAGCGGACAACCGGTAGACGACTAAACAGTTCACCATGGTCCGCATCGCAGAGTCCACCGCCACGTGAGTCCCAACGAGCTGCCTCTATGAAAATGCCATGCACATTGATGCCAGCTTCACTCGACTCGGGTAGACTCCCGAATAAACTTTGATACTAAAAGAAAATTAAAAAAAAAAAAAGAATGAAATATACAAACCCAATAAATCAAATATTTAATATTTTTTTGAAGGCTTACATCTTTTCCGCTAGTGCGACGCTCAAAAATCGACTGTTGTATGATGACCAAATCAAAAACTTTGAAATCGATTTTCAGCGAATCAATGGGTAGCACACGTTTGCGCGCATGCGTTTGTAACATGCCGGTGAGAAAAGATTGTGGAAAGTAAAAACCGCTTATCCAATATGAACGTGGACCACCCATGCGTGCCCAATTTTGTATGAATTCCACACGACGTTGGAAATCGACAATGTAATTGGGTAAAGGTTTGATGGAGAGAAAGCTTTTCTTTGCCCACAAATTAGGCACTACATTAGTAAGTAAAGCTTTGAATACTTCTTCGAGTTGTTCCGACATCACGACGAGACCTTTAATGGCTTTGGCGAGATTAACAAGACTGTCGTGTACTATGCGTAAACTAATGTTATAACGATCGATCTCTTGTACCAGTACAGTAGTCAAGGATGGTAGTTGACCTTTGACATCCAACTGAAATGGAGTTCAAAGCAAACAAAAGTTAACATTGGCGAGAAAATGTCGAGTTTAGTTAAAGAATTATGTTGAAAGAAGCCCAGTCTCACATTAATTCATTATAAGGGTGTTCCAACCGAGATAGACCTGTTGCCTGTGTGTGTGTGTTAGGAAGCCTTAGCCTTCAATACGGAAAATAATATATTTTTTTATCCCCGTTTTTTTTTTTAAGGTGCATTCCACCAATCCAGTGTCAATTAGAATCATTTATTGGTGTTGCTTGAGTTAGTCACACTCACATCAGGACGATTACTAAGCGCTAGGCTTGTGGTAGGTAGTATCGTTCAGTAAAAGCACTGGTGGAATGCGAAAACCAGTTGATGGATACTCAAAACTATCGGTAGAATTCAATGCACGCTGGGATGATGTCCAAATCAAATGGTGGAGTTAGGCGATAATGAATTGTGAAACGTTAAGTGGTGGATGGTGAATGGTGGAACCGGCAGTGGTTGATCGTTGCCAAAGTTATCAGTAGAAGTAGAGCGAACTGGTTATCGAAATTACCGCCGATTATTCGAATGGTTGATGCCAAAGCAACCTGTGAATCGGCCAAAGTACAACACAGAAACTTATTCAGTGGACTAGTGTATACGGTTGCAACTGATTCAGCGTTCCTTGAGGCACCACAAAAGTAGGTTACAGAAATCATTAGCAGAAATAAATATCCAGAGTGGATGATCGTATCGTGCGATTTCTTTAATTTGATGCTGGAGAAAATTATACTAGCTGCAGAATGTAACCTCTCTGGAATAATATTCTATAAAAGCGTGCTGATGACATTGATATCATCGGCCTAAACACCCGTGCCGGTAGTTCTGCTCACTCCAAACTGGAAAAAGAAGCGGTAAAGATGGGTTTGATGGTGAATGAGGACAAAACGAAGTACCTGCTGTCATCGAGCAAAGAGTCAGCGCATATGCGCCTTGGCAACCACGCTACTGTTGGCAGCCATAATTTCGAAATAGTAAAAGACTTCGTTTATTTGGGAACCAGCATCAACACCAGCAACAACATCATCTCTGAAACACAGCGAAGAATCACAGCTATGTCCCTACCAAATTTTAAAAGGATTCGTTAATTTTTGTTCGACTTATGGCGTTAAAAGTATCCTAGACAAATTAAATGAAAAAGGGCGGAGCCACGCCCATTTTGAAATTTTCTTTTATTTTTGTATTTTGTTGCACCATATCATTACTGGAGTTGAATGTTGACATAATTTACTTATATACTGAAAAGATATTAAATTTTTTGTTAAAATTTTACTTAAAAAATTTTTTTTTTTAAAAGTGGGCGTGGTCCTTCTCCGATTTTGCTAATTTTTATTAAGCGTACATATAGTAATAGGAGTAACGTTCCTGCCAAATTTCATCATGATATCTTCAACGACTGCCAAATTACAGCTTGCAAAATTTTTAAATTACCTTCTTTTAAAAGTGGGCGGTGCCACGCCCATTGTCCAAAATTTTACTAATTTTCTATTCTGCGTCATAAGTTCAACTCATCTACCGAGTTTCGTCGCTTTATCGGTCTTTTGTAATGAATTATCGCACTTTTTCGGTTTTTCGAAATTTTCGATATCGAAAAAGTGGGCGTGGTTATAGTCCGATATCGTTCATTTTAAATAGCGATCTGAGATGAGTGCTCAGGAACCTACGTACCAAATTTCATCAAGATACCTCAAAATTTACTCAAGTTATCGTGTTAACGGACGGACGGACGGACATGGCTCAATCAAATTTTTTTTCGATCCTGATTATTTTGATATATGGAAGTCTATATCTATCTCGATTCCTTTATATATGTACAACCAACCGTTATCCAATCAAACTTAATATACTCTGTGAGCTCTGCTCAACTGTGTATAAAAAGTGTTGTAAGCTATCCGGTTATGGAAAATTAAAAAGCCCTTTGGGGTAAAAAGCAAGTGTCCGCGTCCTGTTATGGGAGGGTTGTCCGCTCAAAAGGAAAAAACTTAAAAAATGCTTTAGGATTTTTTGGTACTGAAAAAATTGTCCGTTTATGAGAGGTGTCCGCTTAAGAGAGGTGTCCGTTAGGAGAGAGTACACTGTATATATATATATATTCAGTAGAATCCCCAACACCAGTTTTTTTTACAAGAGCAGGAAGATTTAAACTAGAGCCATCCATGGCCAGTCAGTAGTACCTAATATGCCAGCTGTGAAATATATTGCGAGTAAGAGTGGCGGCTGGACAGTAAACAACGAAGCAACAATACACAAAGACGGCTTATAATTTAGTTTAATATCAAAAGGCTAAGCTTTACCATGATGTTGTACTTCTTGTTGCAAAAATACTCTCCGAAGGATTGAATCCGGTGTGCTCCGGTGCTTGCACATTCTGGCCCGACAATCTCGGTAAATTTTTTTTTTACCACTCGAACTTTCGGAGCTGTGGATAGTGGAGACCGCAAACATTTTAAACCCTCGCTGGGGTGCTGTCACATTTGAAGTATATTTGAACTCCTAGCAAATAAAATCAATCCCTGGAAAGAATCAGGACGGGGAGAAGCATACATCTATATTGAGTTCCAGGAAATATGGGAGTAGATAGGAATAAAAGCGGATGAATTAGCTAAAAAGGCGAATCCCTCGAAGCTTGCTCCGCAGACGTCCCAATTAGATTGGCGATATTAAGAGAACGCGAGAGATGCACATGATCGACCAAGCGGGAAAGGCGTTGACCCAGGTGCGGGCTGCAATGTGTAGAAGATCATGTGTCCGACATTGAGTCCACATAACATAACTATGTTACATTAAAATATTATAACAAATAACTTTGAACCAATTTCTTTTCTCATTTCAGATTCACCTCTGGATATTGGAAGCAACATCCAAACCCCGGCTAATACCAAAATATATTTCTAGGGGTTTCGAGGCAAAATCACATACTTGGCTAAGTATCATTACATATCTATTACTGGATGGAATATCACCATATCTCGGCTGCCGTTTCGGAAACGATTCGCCGTTTTTCGGAAGTTGTTTAAAAAAAGGTCTATTTCATAATTCGGTTGAAGAACGCCCTATCAGAGCTAACATTCAATATATTTTGACATTATGGGGTATTTATGAAGAAATTTTGAGATAGGGCGTTTTTGAAAAAAATTCTTAAATATGGCGTTATCCCAAAGTTTTCTGAGATAGGGCGTTTTCGAAACGGCAGCCGAGATAGGGTGATATTCCACTCAGCAGTCAATATATACTTACCACTGTCAACGACTCATGCAAATCATCACGTTTGATCTTGGTTATTAGAACGCTTTGTATATATTGAATAACCTGTAGGGCAGTTTCATTTTCAGCAGCCTGACCTTCATCTGCCGCCGCACGTGGCTGTCCAAGCAACAAAGTCGAAATGAAGAAATTTGTTTCCTGAGTTTGAAATACAATATTCGCATTTTGATTCATGCCAAAAATTTCTGGATCTTCTATGGTTGGGAACTTTTGTACATATTGTATATATTCGCTTATAGTTAGCTTCTGCGGATCACAGTAGTATGGATCACCACGTGAATATTTATAACCAGGCACAATGATTCTGGGTGACGAAAATGTTTTCAATACAGTTTTCAAGCAACGCTGATCCCAATAATCGGTGACACGTCCACCCCAAGTGATCTCACCATTTATATAGAATATTGCGTCCCATGGAATTTCTTCCACTTGTTCACGATTGATAAAGAATTCCAATGTTTTCAAACCACAATCACGATCACTTTCATTGAACTCATACATAATATTCCAGCCGAGTGGCCCAAATTTGCGGCGCTCCAAAAGCACGGCATGAAACATGCAAAGACCAAAAACTATGGCGCGCCATTTCTCGCGTAGTGCGTGCTTTTCGAAAAAGTTTCTCTCTAAATCATTTAATGCGCCGAGTACATTAGCTTTAATGCCTTTTGGCGGCTCATTTGTTAGTTTAACAGAGTTTTGTAGCACGCTTATGGGGAAGTTCTTAGTAGGCATAGAAGAAAGAAATAGGCGGAAATCATCGTGTGCTTTACTGATGCCCAATGTTATGTTGCGTACAATTGTTTCCATTTGGCGCATCCACGATGTGGCTAAATGACAATTCTGCAGAAATACCCAGTGACCTAGACGCAGACTCTTTTCAATCAAACTTTCAGCAATTGGCCCCTGACCTTGCCCGAGAGAAATTGAATAGAATTTATCCATATACTTCATCTCATCAGCAAATTTAAGAAATCCAGCCATTGGATCAGAACCAGTTGATAGAACGAAAACCATGGGTGTGACACTGTTTGTATCGGCAAAGCTAAAACATCAAAGAAAATTATTGGAATTTGTGACAAAGGCGGCGCGATTGGCGGAAGCTATCAAAGCGTAAGTACTTACACAGCTTTCAATTGACTGCCCGTAGCAGACGTCTCTGTGAAATATTTACCCACGGTTGCGGTTAAATACAAGACAACGTGCAGCAGGAAACGTTCGCGTCGAAACACGCGTATGAACATGAGCTTATGAAATATGGTTAGACGTTTGTTCCACGTGTCAAGCGGCTCTGCTTTTGAGTGGGCAAAGTTAAATAGCTGCACGAGAAAAGGGATATATACAAAACCCACAAGCAAATTATTACCGGATTTTTACCCACCTCTTTGGTATTAAGTATCTGCAGAAAGAAAGGCTTAGTTAAAGACGCAGTGAAACCGAAAAAGTGTTCAGGAAATTCTTCTTCCAGAAAAATACATGTTTCCCAATCCTTATCCGATAACCATATTTCATCGGGTTTGTGTTTAAGAGTAACACTACCAACTCTGCCACGCGTCAAGAAGTTCATATCACTTTGTGTTACACGCCCTTCCTGTCTTTCGATAGCCGTCGCCAATAGAAAACTGAAGATGATCTTATGATTTTCAAATAAACCGCGTGACACATTCTCGTAAATTGCCTTCAACTCATCCAGTTTCAATTGAGCTATACGCTCTTCGATAGTTTGTTTAGGATGTTCAAGACGTATTACGTTACAGAAGACTTGTGAAAAATACTTTAAACTATATTGATACATAGGATCCACATCGGCTAGACTGGCGACAACAAAATAAAGTATAGCACCACGCGATGCCAAGGAACGGTACTTTTCACGCGTCGCTGTTATTACTTTTTCTGTTTCTTCTGTTTCGATTAGACGTGTCGCAATAATCAATGAAGTTTCCTAAAGATGGAATTCGGTTCACTTTATCACATAAGATGGAAACGGCAAAGAGAAGTAATTACCTTAGCGTCATTGAGTGTTTCAACAAGTTCCTCATCATCCAAAATGTTTCCTTGCGAATTGTAGAGTAGTTTAAGCACCTTATCCTCTAACGCCAGTAACTGCTGTTTGTCCGAATTGATTTTCACAATAAGTTCGTTACGTTGAATTTCCATGGCAGGCAGTTCAATGGCCACAATATCACTACGGATAACATAAAAAACCGATATTTGTACGAAGGTTTAACGGAAGTATTCGAACCTCAATAGCAAAACAATGGGAAAGAAGATCAAAGGAGTGGATGAGCATTCACCTCAGATGTTAGCGAGTACCATTTGAGATGGATTTTGTAGAATCGTAGCACTCAGTAAACCAGGGTAAAGTAGTAGTCCCATAGGATAGTGGATAGAAAAATGTTTCAAGCTCGAATACACACATGGCTTAACACGTGTCTACAGCAGTTTTCCGCGGGGAACGAAACGGCTTAGCTTGGCAGTATGCGACGGATGTACAGCGGGACGGTTGGTAGACGGCAACCGTTGCGCAGGCAATAGGGGAGCAAGGTTAAAACTAAAGGCGAATGAGGATAGTAGTAAGCAGCGGGAGGTACCAAGACGGCAACAGCTGGGTAGCAGGGTGATAGCGGGTGGTCATTGCTCGTAGGAGCGGGTGCGGCGGTATAATAGCGGGCGACAAAGTATTAGGGGCGGATTTATGGTGCTACACCGGCTTGACAACAGCTAAACGGTGATGTGCTGGAGCGGTCGACAACAGTTGAGTAGTGCGATTAGTTTGAGGTTAGGTGGTAGCTGCCCTGATAATGATAGCTCACTTGGACAACACGAAGGTCCGTTGTGATACCACATACACCAAAAATAACGGTGTCTTAGATCTAGCTACTTAGAGAATCGTTGAGTAGAACGATAAAGCTCCAAATGATACCAATCTCAACTTTGGATAAATCCTCGGGAGATCCAAGTGAGTGGCGACCGAAGTACTTTCGCCTAGTTCTGGCAAAAGCTGGGCACTCAAGCATAAAGTGATTTGGTGATTCCACCTCATCATTCTCCATACAGCTGCAGCAGAATGGAGTTTCCAGTATATTGAGACGTACCGCATGGATACCCATCGGACAGTGCCCTGTCAAAACCCCAATGACCATTGATAGGTGAGCCTTAGTGAACCCAATTATTTCAGCAGACCTCCTGCCATCCACTTTCGGCCAGAAAGGTCTGGCTACCCTGCAAGACATGGTGTCCACCCAACGTTTGCTGAGCTGACTCGAGGCCCAGCTATGGAGGAGCAATCCACAGGTGGCCAACGGAATCCCGAAATCCCTACATCCATCTTCATCCGGTTCAGTTGTACCGATGCGGGCTAAGAGATCCGCTTGACAGTTACCCGGGATATCACTATAGCCCGGGACCCAGATAATCTTAATTGTAAAATAATTCGATGCAATCGCAAGCGAAATCTGGCACTCCCAGACCACCCTCGATCGCACTGTAGTTGAGCTCAAGGCCTTGATAGCCGCTTGGCTATCGGAGTAGATGTTAAATTCCCTAACCGTAGTAGCACTGGATAGCATTCCATCCACCGCAGCAATAATGGCAGCAACTTCCGCTTGGAATACACTGCAGTGATCAGCCAACTTAAACTTGCGGCTTACATTTAGCTATTGACAAAAGACCCCCCCCCCCCCCCCCCCAACCTTTCCGTCCAACCTCGACCCATCCGTGAACAAGTTAACCGGTCCCATGCTCCAGATAATTCCTCTTCCTCACTCCTCGCTCGGGGGAAAGACTGGGGTGAAGGTTGCATAGGGAGCGGTCATCGGCATACAATAGTCCGTCCTGTCCGGGATAAAGGCGAAACTAGTAAGAAGGCTGGAGTGTCCGAAGTCAGAAGGCCCATAACCCATATCACGAAGCCTGACCAACGACCGGGCCGCGGCTGCCTTTCCCGCAATATATACTGGATGTATGTTCAGCATGACATTCAGTGCCAAGGTAGGTGTTGTCCTCAGAGCGCCACTGATACCAATCAGCGCCGTCCGTTGCACTGACACTAACATTTTGGATGTGCTCGCCGTGTCCAGTGCTTTCCACCAGACCAGCACCCCATATAGCAGATCGGTTTGACCACCATCTCATAGAGCCAGTGTACTACTCCTGCCGAGAGTCCCCATCTCTTTCCGATAGCCTCTCTGCAGCAGTACTAGCCAACGGCGGCCTTCCTGGCCCGATCTTCCACATTGGGTATCCAGGACAGTTTCTTGTCCAAAACAATCCCCAAATATTAAACCCTATCAGAAAGTACCAACGGAACCCCTCCAAGCGAAGGAGTTCTGAAATCGGGCATCTTATATCTCCTTGTAAAAAGAACCAATTCCGTTTACCACCAATTCACATGATTCAACCCACCTAGCCACAGTATCCAGGTAGCCCTGCAGAACAACGCGCAGGGTGCCCAGAAATTTGCCTCTGACTAGGATAGCGAGGTCATTTGCATAGGCAACCACCCGACAACCATTGGTCTCCAGCTCCACAAGAAGCTCGTTGACTACCACAACCCAGAGCAGAGAAGATAGGACACTCCCCTGTGCCGTGCCCCTGCACACCTTCCTCTTAATTATGGCCCTCCCCACTCCGCTGCCACAATTCTGCCGCAAAGAAGTTTGCTAATAAATTCAACCAGAGCCGCCTCGACTCCTAAACCCACCAGAGCTCTTTCGATTACTCCCGGTAAGACATTGTTAAAAGCCCCTCGATGTCTAGAAAGGTAGCGCGTAACAAACAGAGGAAATCGGAGTGATTGGAGACAGAGTGAGTGGCGTAGCTGTATTGTCTGAATATTGTAAGAACCCCTTTGGCAAAGGGGACAGTGCACCCTACAGTCACAATCGTAGCCTGTTGTTACCGTTTCTGTAGCGAAGGTTTCGGGATGTTTCGGTCCTTCGCCGGATATAGATTCGGTACGTTCCGGTAACATGCACCATTAAGGCACTAGCTCGACAATCTCGGGAACAGTTTAACATGACCACATTGAACCTTGTAGGCCATCACGTTCACCCAACCCCTAATTCCATGGGGAGCTTGGGGTCGCAAAAGTCTCATGTGTTTGTTGTTGGTTTAGCAGCTCTTCTCCCCATACAACAGGTGCGGCTACTCACAAACTGTCATTCAATATTCATCTTTGTAACAGGATTTTCCATTCATTCGTTAGTTCACGACCAGAGCCAGTTCTCTAAGGAAATCTAGGCACCTTTGCTGGACATCTGCACTTCAGCTGTTATTGCACATTAGCATCGTCAGTGTCAAAAAAAGGGCGTTGAAGTGAGGACTTTTGTTGTGCGGGATGGTTTACAGTGGAGGCGTTATGCACCATAGCAGGTTTTAGGCACAAGTGAATTACAGTTGCACAACAAAGTTACGAGGTATTATGAATGTCAATGGAAAAAATTAGCTTAAACCAGCGATAAAATCAACAAAATCCAGATAGAACTGATCACTAGAATACTCGGAAGAGTATATGCTGGAATGTATAAATTTATATTACAGTATCGCATCATATAATAGTAGGTCCACATTGGGTTTTATATGAGAGGGGTCTCTGGAAGCTTAAAACAAAGTATACCATATTCATTGCCATTCCCATGGCCAAGATAAATGTTTTTATGGGAGACGAATTTTAGGAAGTATATCGGAGGTAACCCTTGAGGCGGAGCTCTCTCCCTACACGTACTTACGCGCGGTAGAACCTAATACAAGCAGTTTAAGATTAGGCACAAAATATTATCTTCGTCTAGCTTCCTAACCTTTACAATCGAAGTGAAGGAACTGTAAAGTTCGACGTAACGACTCAGGAACGTTAGGTCTTTTGACCACAGTGTTATCGGCAATAGACTTCCAAAAGGAAGGAGTGGGTGGCTGTGCTCTGGTTCTCCGAATGTCGCACTCCATTTCTTTCTATAGAATTCGAGTTATGCGTATACTCGGATCAAGTGACAGCGGTTATTGCTATGAATTTTGCAATTACATCCTAGTTGAAAAAAATCCATCAGAAACTGTGAAAAGATGCTATCGTCAACAACTCTGTCACGGGGTCGAGGAGGCGGATGACATGTTACTTTACTTATTTAGGAAAGCCTCGAGGAAGTAAAATTCAATTCAATAAATCATATTACAACTTACGCCAAAAGTTGATCTTCAAGCCCACTTTCAGTCACCAAAAAGTTGACCAACGTTACATTTATACAAATCTCAGGTAGGTAATGTGGATTCGCCAATTTTGTAGTCATATAAAGCTTGAAATGTGCATCATAGTCGATTATGACATCGCCTAGTTTTAAATAGACGCGTCCCTCGTGTACATAAGTCTCTCGTTGTAGTACCGGTCGTATGGATGGATCGATATTTTCATCGATATCCTCCAATAATACTGGATAACCTTGACGTACACCATTTTCCAATATACGTAAGAGATTGCCATCTGTCATCTTGCAGACAATCAATCCATTTGCTTTCTCTTTATTGCGAATCCAGCGATTAGCCTCAATGGAAAAAGAAGAAGTACAAGTTAGTGTAGCTACGTCGTTTTTTACCGTTTGTTATTTACCTGCTCTTGCGGATCTATCATAAGCGGCCAACGTAATGCTCGTGTAGCATAAAGACCATTCTCAATTGATACTGTATCCTTGGGCAAACCATCCATGGTCCATTGACGCATTTCATACGGATCGCCGAGCACTTTTAGTAGCAAAAATTCGCCACTCGATGGTATTTGATGTTCCTGACACTTGGCAACCCACTCCGCACACATTTCATCACGATATTGTGTAGAGAATGCGCCTAAATAAGCGACGCATGCCGCTGATACCAAAACGTCACCGGGAACGCATTGGAGTTCTTGTGTTAGTGTCTAAGCAAGGAAATAGGTTAAGATAAATAATGTTATGGTTTCGAAAAACTGTAAGCTTTAAGCTTACAAAACGCCTAATAAAGGTTTAAGAAATCAGAAGCTAAAAAGGAGGCGAAAAAAAAACTTCAAGGTTCAAACAGCTGTTAAAGCTAACATTTTGAAAAAGCTTGAACTCACAAACTATATACAGGTGCCAGAGCTGCATAAATTTTTATTATTAAAAGTTTAAAAGCTTAAAAGATATTTTATTAGTTATTAAAGCTTTGGGCAACTTTATGTTAAAAAACAAAAAGTTTAAACAAGTTCTGAAGCTTAAAGTTATAGAAGCTTTAAAAAACGAAAAGCTTGAAGCGGCTTATAATAATATTCATAGAGATATCTCAATATTTGTTTAACTTACTCACGGAACGACGAAAAAATGATTACATTTTTCTTTGTTGTAAAAACTGAAACTTTAAAAAGTGTATAGTAGTACTTAGTAGTTTATAAAAAGCTTTAAATTGCGAAAGCTTAGAATTCCAAAAATAAGACCCAAAAAGTGACAATAGTTTTAAAAATCTGAAGTTTTCCTGCACAAAAGCTTTAAACATACATACATACACCGCCTTTAAAACTGAATCTCAAACAGGAGTGCAATCAATCAGTCGCTGTTTATCATGATGATCAAATGATTGAGACTGTCGTCCATTAATTTCGAAATCGAGGCTTTAAAAAGTCCTAAGCGCCTATCAAGATTCAAAAGCTTAAATACCATTATTATAAAAGAATACACTTTTAAGGAGCTTAAAAAGCTAAAAAAGTTTGAAGTGTCGCGGCTTAGAGAGAATGTTGAAGCTCAAACTCTTCAAAGATGAAAAGAGCCTGACGATCACGAATCGATTTCTTTCATGGTTCTTCGCTTTGTTTTTTTTTTTGAGCGATTCATTTCAATTTTACCTTCACAGTTTCCTTCCAGCGTATTTCCTCCTCGGATAGCGCTGATGTTAAACGGCCAGCACGGTTAATACGTCCATAAGTCAAATCGACTGAGTCTTGGATGGTTTTGAATTCACGATTTTTCTCCTCCAAATCTTCTTGCAGTGCTTGAATTTTCGCCTCTACAGCGGCCAATTCTTTTTGCTTTTGCTTCAACACAACCATAATAGCCTTGAGTTCGGCATCTGCTGCTTCTTTGCGTTTCAACTTTGGCTCTACTACTTTATACACCTTTGAGAATTTATCCATTGCTATGACCCACATGCAAACGGATGATGCCACTTTCGATACTTTCTCCAATTTCTGTGGAGAGTTAATTCAGTTTAAGAGAAGGAAGTGCAAATACGAAAAATAGGTATATATACCGAAGGTAAGAAATCCTTATGCTCAATATATTTTTTCAACTTCTTGAGCACATCTTCTTTGATGTGTTCTTTGTCGTACTCAAGTAAGCGTTTCAAAAAATTCACATCAGCCATAATACGCTTAGCGGAAGCCCAATCGGTTCTGAAATTTTTGTAATATATAATTAAAAAGAATTTTTGTTTTTTTTGTTTTTTTAGAAAATTAGCATGTTTATACTTAGTCCCCATTAAAATGCACACAGCTTCCATGGTGAATTGCACCAATGCAGGCGGTGTTGTAAAGGATTTCAGTTCATTGATGTCAGCTTTGGTTAAGTTCTTTAGCGCTTCATCGGCATCACGCAACGCCGGCATAGCTATTTCTAAATCTTTATTAGCATCATCTGAAATCACCTTACACACGGCAGCCTTCTCTTTGGCCACGTTTTCATCGCGCACTACACCTTCCTTAACTTGATCCGCTTGTTTAGTGTCAAAGTTGAGACGATCTACTAATTGTTTCATGATTGCTGACTTCTCGTCCAATTGCGGCACCATTATTTCTAACTCTTTTTGCATAACCGCTATCTGTGAAGTGGTAAGAAATCGCAATGAAAGTATATACAGGGAGTACTAAAAAAACTTACAATGTCATTGGTCTGTAAAAGTTTATTTAAACCATTGGCAATGCGTTTACGTTTTGCTATTATTTCATCCGACTTGACCTTTAGTAAATTCTGATAAAGTTTTAGCAGTTCCAAATAACTACTTGGTGTGGTGTAGTAGTGCCGTTTCATTTCCTTATAAAAGCGTACCGATGCATCTTCTACAGTCTGTGGGATAGAAATCGTGAAAATAGGGACAATAGAAAAAGTAATAGGTAGTCTCGAATGTAACGAGACTAAGGAGACTCATCTTATGAGGTTGTCTCTCTCGCTGGAGAGAACCGCCATCCACCCTCGGATGCTACTTGGTAGCAGTTCGGTTGTGGGCGAAGTTAGACACACGCAACATTACAATGCCTAAGGTTGTAAGGAAGACGTTTCTCCACGATTTGGAGTTAAGTTTTTTGTTACTTATACGTTAATAAAGATGCTATGGAATGCGACTTAAATCTGAAAATAGGCATTCCAGGTAACCAGTTTTTCGTAGAATGGTTGCCGAGGTAGTTAAGAAATTGTTCAGCTGAGCTTGTTAGGTTGCCTACGGCACATTGAACTTTGATTATGGATGATTTGATAAGGTATTGTCAAATCGAAGTCCAGATGTTGCGCTTAAACTAATGTAGAAAGTGTTATAGCAGTACTGTGGAGGACAATAAGGAAGAATCAGCCAACCGCCAACTTTTCCCGCGCAGAGAAGAAATATTCTTCATCTATTTATTCGAGGAGGTGCCGCGAAAGAAGTCCTCCAAGATCTTTGATGACTTGAAGATTACAAATCTTCGTCACCAGACGGCGTGCCCAACAAAATACTTAAATAGGTATTGCGTGCGATGCCAACATTGCAATCACGGTTACGAAAATCGCTGTCACATACCGATTTATAGCTCCACAAGGACGAATGCAGAACTAGCTGCGACAAAATGAGATCTAGATGTCGCAGTAAACTTCTACTGACTGACCGTAATTTGTTTGCTGTGATTAGATTTGTGATTACGATTACGAGTAAGCCGGATTTAGCTCGCGTTGCTCTTCTATTCAGCCACACTTACTGATAAAAATCGCTGCGACTTGGACGACAAAGTCACTAATCACATTGTTCCTCGAAGGTCGCGGGATCTGCAAGCACTTAGGTGAGCTGCAGCATGCAAAATAATCACATTAAAAATGAGGCTTTAACCGTCCAGTTGTATGGCACGAAACAAACCGGCCATGGCTTTCCAACCGAAGAATCAGTCAGGGCAGAACGCACGTTACTATGCATACATACATATACGGGATATAGAGAGAAGTTTTTGTGGGTTTCAACCCCAGATAAATACACGCCGTACCATTGAAAGTATGGCAACATGACGCTAGCAGACGTTGAGCCTCCTACCGACGGAATACTTAATACGAATACGAGGAGGATCTATCCTTGAAATGTAGGAGGTTTAGTTCGTTTAAAGTCGCAAACTGACTTATTTCACTCCGATGTTTTCACTCCATATACATACATACGTACTTTGTGCATAAATACAGTTGTACTAGCTAATGCGATGCGATCTTCCTTGTTACGGGCAATATCTTGAAGCACGCCCAATGCCACCGAATACAGCGCTTCAGTTGGCCAATTCGAGAACCAATCAATGGTGGTGCAATTCACCAAAGAAGGAAACATACGACAACGGCGTCGAAAAGCATCTCCAACTGGACTCATAGAAAGCACAACATGCATATTATTGCGAACACGGTTGATGAAAAATTTATAAATTTCATCACGACTGCAACCCTGTGAAGAAAATAAATAAATTTTATATCATTGCCACAATCATCCACTTAATAATTACGCCAGCCAATGAAGCATTGCAGGCTTCACGTGCATCCAGTATGACCTTCTCATAATCGTCACCTTCAAAAAGATTCGGCACTTCGCCAGAGTTCAACATGTTATTGATGTCCTCCAAGAACTCTTCTTCCACAATTTGTGTGTCAATCATTAAAAAAACTACTGGATTATCTTCAATCTATTTGATGAAAAGGGTTTATTTAGGTTCAGAGAACACACAAAATATCATGAATTTATCAACTAACCCCCGCAAATCTATAGATGATCCTTAAATCTTCATGGAATGCATTTATATCATAGTTTCTTTTTAATTCGATTTGCAAACATTTGTATTCATTGACATGTGCCGCCAAACGTGTCAGCGATTGTTTACCCATACCGGCCACGCCTACCAACAAACCGTAACCACGATCACTACGCAATAAGCGCGCCAAACGTACTGTATGCTCCAGAGCATCCTGAAACAGTATCAAACGCATACTTTTGCCCGTCATTGAGTTGTAATCTTCAATGTAGTCGTTTAAAATGCTCTCCAACTTTTTTTGATCAACGACTTCTTCATAGACTCGCTCATTTTTCGGTTTTCCAAAGATCATGAAATCACCAAAGAGCAAAGGCGGTTCCTCTTGTTTCACTACTTCCCTATTGAAATGTTTGATACAAACTTCATGCATGATAGTGTTGAAGATTGCCTTGTCCTCGTCGTTGATTAGGCGATCGTGAAAAACACGAGTCGTTTCGTGAAAGAAGAGACGCAGAACTTGGATTTCTTGATTGTAATGTGTGTTGGTTGCTTGTAGGATCCCCTGCACGCATTTTGACAGATCGCGCAAGTTGAATATGTAATGAGATTTGTCGGGGGTTGGTAGCATCTCGTTAGCGATCCGTGAGTAGACATCGACACATGCATTGACAATGGGGACTGATAATGGGCGTATGGCGGAAGAAAATGTGTCCAAGAAACTGGAAAGAATATTTGCATATTAAACTAGAACTAAAGAGAATATTTGAATTCATGAAGGAAAAAAATCGTTTAGAAGTTTGGCCACATCTCCCCGAAATGCGAAGCAAATTGAGTGCTACTGAGGTAAAGGGCGGTAACTGTTATAGAATTTTCTACCTACTCAGGTAGTCAGGTAACTACCAAATCGCTAAGCTCTGATACCGAGGTCAAGGGCGGTGAAGGATTGTTTGACATCACTTCTCCTGAGTTTTAAGAAAAATTTAAGTAAAAGAAGTTCCCTTTAGAACTACATGGCTCTGCAAGTCAAATTTGGCTTTGGCTCTATTCCGCAGATAGACGTGCATGCGTAACTCTGGCGCAGCACCGCTTACTTTCCGACATCTACTACATATTGTGCAAATTATGTAAGCGGTGGTTGCCAGCCGTCAAGCCTCCTTTGGCAAGCTGGCAGGGGTGGACGCCCTTAACTGGGTGAAAGGTTATGTTCCCACGGAATTTGCGAAGATAAAGGATCGACGCATTTTAGGCTACTTTTCCCCATGTCGAGGCGAAAGAATACCCGTTATGGCAACATGCCCTTTCCTCTATGTATTCCTATGTGGAATATTTCGGCTCTGCTGATAAATGTATGGATGTTCTCACGGCTCATGCTATCCACCATCTATACAGATTATAGAAGTGGTGGTACTCAGAAAGGAAGAGAGTATCAACGGACGAGTCACCATTGGTAAGCAGGAAAGTGAGAGTGTATTCCTATGTGGAATATTTCGGTGCTGCTACTAGAAGTATGGAAGTTCTCACGGCCTATGCCATCCCCCACTTTACGGAAGGTCTCACTCTCCCTTTCAATACATGAATACTTCCCCTCAGTGCGGCTCCGTTCGTGGGTCGAAGAGGAAGCACAAAACGGTAGCCGTGTTTTTGACACACAACACACAATAAAGTTTGCATTACAATAACTGGCTGACGAAACAAACAGCTGCTGAGCTTTTTCTGGCTTTGGCCAGGTAGTTTTAAACAAATTCATTTTGTTTTGTTGACAAACTGGTTTCGGCGTTGTGCCATTTTCAGAGCTGCCATTTTTCGTTCTTTTTAAAAGATGGTCGCTTCCCTACAGAAACCGAACAGTGTAATACCAATTGATTCGACTCGACAAAGAACCTTGCCACTGGTTAGGAATTTAAGGAGACTGCCCACCGTCCCACATCCTGAGATGAGAGGGGAAGAATTACTTACCCAGTTAATATACCGGCGAAAATGGTAGTCAGCGTTTCATTGTTGGGCTTGGGCAGAGAGAATAGCGCGAAATGGCGAACAAAACTGCAAAATTATTAAAATAGAAAGTTTTCTTTAGAGATCTATACAATCCAACTTACCGTGGCGTTAACGGATTTCGACCACCACCAGGCGGAGCACAAGCGCAACCGAGTACTACGTCCAAAATCTCTTTCCAGAAAAGTTTTTCACGGTCGTACAATCCTTTAAAATCGAGAAATTGCCTGGGAAGCACAAAATTCATCGTCAAAATAAACTAAAATATGTCCATTGATTTGTGTGACAATGTTTTCTTACCTTAAAAGCTCAATAGCTGGTTGACTGCCATACGTATCCAGTTTCGGCATATTTACGTCGTCAATGAACACGATCACCTTTTTACCGAATGGTGCACTTAGTTGTGTGCGTTTGCGTTTTTCTAATTGAGCTTCGATCATTTCCTGCGTACGTGCGCTACTTGTTTGGGCTGAGAAATTCAAGAGCACCGGTACTATGTTGCCTTTTGAGAGTTTCTTCAGCGTTGAAATGGCTAAAACGGATTTGCCGACACCAGTATCGCCCGTAAACATAACGGGGAAACGGCGATTGAAAAGTAATTCCGACACATAGCTGCAGAAGATTAAACAAAATTTGAATAAACCCCACAATCTCTTCAATTTTAAAAATAATGGTCCACCCCTTCTTTTTTTGGTTTGGGACTGGGACTTGGACTGGAACCGAGACTGAGAAAAATGAATGGAGAAGAATAAAAAGAATTGAAAGAACAAAATGAGGAAAGAAGAAAAGGACTGAGAAAGGAATAGAGTTAGACGAAAATAGAGAGATGGGGTTAGATGGAGCGGGTGAGGGAGAACGGGAGGGAGCTAGAGAGAAATTAAGGGTTACCCCAGCGGGTTAGGGGGGCAAAATATACCCGCGGTAGGTATGCCTGTCGTAAGAGGCGACTAAAATACCAGATTCAAGGGGCTGTGTAGCGCAACCCTTCAGGTTGCCAGCGCAATATATAGCTTCTCCAAACCCAATTGTCACCATCACCTATCCGCGGCGAATCCTGTTCCACTAACAGACGAGGCTCTGGCGACCCTAAGCTCCTCATGGAACTTGGGGTTGGGGAGGGAGGGGATGGCCTGAAGGTTTAATGTGGCCACATAAATCGTTCCCGAAATGGTCGGGCTAGCACCTTTTTGGTGCTGTAGTACCGGAGCGTACCGGGTCTGTATCCGGTAAAGGATCATCACATCGATAACACTCCCAAAAACCTTCGGGGAGCAACCTTATCGCTACAATAACAACAACAACAACAGAAAATAAGGGATGAAAAGGACATAAGAGGAGAAATAGACGCAGAGAGATGAGTGAATAAAAAATTAAAGAAAATTGGGAGAGACGGAGAGTAAAAGGTAAAAACTTAATAAGAGTTACATATGCAGCTAGACCAAAGTTAGGGCAGAAGAATGTCTGCCGGATATGCTAGTTGTTGTTGTTTTTGCTAGTCTTAATATACATTTCTTCTATGGGTGTATATTACTGTAGTGAACTGGATCGATTTTGATGATTTGATGATGGATTTGAGGATGCTTTAGATTTACAATTTAGTCCGTTTTCTTAGAACTGACTGAGGTAATAATGTGACAATATTTAATGATGCGACAAATGCAGTTTCTTCTGAAGAGCAGACTTGGCCTCTTAGAGAAACAGCTGTATGCTTTGATTTATGAGGCTTAGGCCTAGATTTCTTGCTGCTCGGAAAACAGCTATTACAAAAATTACATTGATCTCCCAAAGGAATATCTTCCCTACGTCTGGAGATAAAGACTAGGGTTGATGATTTTACCCGGGTACTTGCGTGGCGAAAGCGAAGAGAATCTATACATATATGCATACGTATAAACCCCTGCACGTTTGAAGCGTTTCTGGGTTAGATTTGGACAAATAAGGTTCACCGCGATGGCGATTTCGAAACTTTGCTCCATTCGGGATTGCTAAACAAAATCGGGTTATTTCGAGCCTTCTTTGGGTCCTGTGGGACAACTGCAGATTTTATTTGTGTTCCACAATAGCATCGATTGAGTACCATTTCTGAATCGTTTTCCGGATAATGCCAGGATAATTTGGGGTAGTTTCGAAAATGTTTTCAATACGATTTGTCGAGTATTCCTGGATAGATTCGAGAACGTTTCGGAATTGTTATCAGGTCCGTTTAAGAACAATTTGCAGATCATTTCGAGATCCTTACCAAATTTGGTTCGCGATCATTTCGCGACCATTCCGGGACTCTATTCGGGAAAGAGGTTGCGACCATATCGAGAGTATTCAGAAAAATAAATGATTCCGAATGCGAACGCGGTTCTGAAAAAACTAAGGAAAGACCCGCTTCTAAAAAAGTAAGCGATTACTAATCATCCACTTTAGTTTCATAGAAACATACTTTACTATTTTGATTAGAAAAACAAGTAACACTATAATATACCACACTCAGCACCTACCCATATTTTGTAGTGTCCACAGTCGGTACTTGCATATCGAAATATTTCATTTCAGGATCAAAAATAAATTTGTCAATTATTACATTCCAGTTTTCCCATGTCTTTGTTTCCATATTGATGAAATAGTCCCAGAGTGTGCCACGAGGAAATCTAAATTTATGTATAAGAGGTGAGTGCTTTACTTCTAGAGGTGCTCTAGGCTTAACTTACTCAAAGTTGTGGTCGCCTTCTACAACCTCCCTCAAATGTTTTTCAAAACCATCTTTTTCAGCATCCTTGAAATTGGAGGCGGCCGCCCACAAAACAGACCAACTATACATTTTACTCATCAGTGGTTTGTACTCATCCTCGGTACTCGCCATCCACTTCTTCTGTTCAATCAACGAAGCCAACAACTCGCACAACAGCACCACTTTAGCGCTTGTCACTTGATGGATCATGTAAGCGCCGTACTTAAGTGCGAGCTTCAATTGTTTGTTGAAATATTTGGTAAATAGCTGATAAAGAAAATCCATTTGTTCGGTGGTCAATTTCTTTTGAATATCACTTGTTTTCCATGAATCTACTAGAGGTAGCCAACCAAGATCTTCAGGATCGATATAAACCATACCACAGCGTGATACAGTAGCGGGCGAGGCTTGCGCTAAGTCCTGAACTTCGAAAACCATATGTACCCAAGCAGTCAATTTGATACGTTCAGAGTTTGCCAAACACAACATTTTATTATCATCCAACACAGTATTCAAATTCTCAATCCACACAGCATCCACCGGACCGTCACAAATAATCCATTGATGTATTTCCTCTGTGGAGCAGAAAAAATGAAATCTTGTTTGCACACTATAGGCGCACCACCTACCTTCCACATTTACTGCAGTACGCACAGCTAAGCCCAAGAGGCCGTCTTGCCATTCAAGTGTTTTGGAGTCCACATAACCGTACAACTCATTTATGTGCACCGCCTTTGGATTCATTGTTTGCATGTTGACTGGTCTAAAATTTGGTCCCGGCACATCGTTCTCATATAAGTAATTAAAAGCAAATGCAAGATTGTGTAGCACAGTCGTTTTGCCCCCACCAGTCGGACCGACCAACATAACACCCCAACGCACGCACATCGTCTCATATAACTGTATAACTTTGCGTAAGGTTATAGCAACCGGTTGTAGATTTTTTAAACGCAACCCCTCCAGCATACCTTCTTCCAAACTTGGATGTGAGCTGTCTGGTAATTCCACACCTGGAAACAAATCACTAAGTATACCACGAAAGAGCAAAGCATCATCAGCCAAAAACTTTGGTATATTCGAATCACGTAGTGCTGCAATAAGTGTTATGTCTTCACGCTGATCGGGTGCAGCACGTTTCAGAGTACCTGCCATCACCAAAACAGACTTCACGGCACGCATACCAAAATCATAGTGGTTCTGTTGACTTAGCTGCTCACTGCACAGTTTGTACATTTGCACCATTTTGTGTGCAAGAATTTTCGGATTCTCGAAGCCTTCGGAATATAAAATGACCTCTGAGATGAGCGCATAATCTGGCACCATCATTGACATAGGACGGAAAAGTGCTTTCAGATTGTCTGGCAGCTCGGTACGTCCCGCATAACCGGGATTCATGGTAATGAAAACGGCACAAGATTTATTGAGTTTTATTTCGCGACCTTCAAAAATAAAGCTGAAAAGAAAGAATTTTTTACGGTAATAGCTCAATCTTGAAGCAAACCCTCTACTCACCGCTTCGCATTTATAACTTTAGCATTTCGTATTGTTATCAATTGCTGCGCAATTACAGACAAAACTTCGATATCGATACGATTGAATTCGTCAAAGCAGCACCAGGCGCCACATTGCGCTAAGCCAGAGAAGAATCGTCCCATCATCTTGTAGTCTAAACCCTCAGAGCAATTGAAGACTACGCATTGTTTGGCGACGGCTTTAGCCAAATCTTTAGTGGTCTCAGTTTTTCCTGTACCAGCAGGACCAGCAGGTGCACCACCTAAATCCATTTGTAAGGCGCCCATTAAACAGAGATAGCAACGATCCGTTAACGGTGTTAATACTAATACGCCCCCCGCTCCCAAATACTCATAGTAGTAGGGTATATTGGCCGACGCCATACGTGTGTAGACGGTGTCAGTGTCGATGGCCCAATAGAAGCGTAACATTTTAAGCCAATTAAAGTCATTGCTAGAAATATTTATGGGAGTGAATTAATTTAAGTGAATAAATCGGTGGCTGCTACAAAATGTTGCAAGTTACAATGATGATTAGCTGGTAGATTTTTTTTATTTTTGGTCTCTTTGCCACCTTTATCGTAACTCGCGATAGGTTCTTTTAATCAGTGCTGCAAACCACCTTAAAAATCGGAGTGCTCGTTCATTGGCCCAACTCCGAACCGGTTACGTTCAAGTGGTTTAACCCGCTAAAAGCTAAGAAGCTTGTACCGCAAATGTCCCAATCAGATCAGCAAGAATTTCACCTGATCGACCAAGCAGAAAAGACGTCCACCCAGTAGCGGAACAGCAAATTGTTGAAGATCATCAGCAGGGATTATTGCCTGGAACTAAGGAAGTAGCTCCTCTCATTAAAAAGAGGGCACTTTAGACTCTTGAATTGTATTTTGACTGGCGTCTCATGATTTTAATTTACACCCTCATTAGTGATAGCAGATGTAACAAGTCTGGGAGGAAACGATCGAGTACGAATCTAGGTATTCATAGTGATACAGATATCAGATCTAGAAGCAGCAATTAGGATAGGTAGCACAATGGAGTTCAACCAAACAAAATATTTATTTCAGACTATAATAAAATAATTTAAAAAAAAATTTTAAGTTAAACGGTTATATTGAAAACAATACTTACATGAAGTAATAATAATATTAAAAGCTAGAAAATAATTTGGTAGGTCCTACACTGAAAGAAAAAGACTGGTAAAATCAACCGAAATACGGGCCAATTCAACCGAAATTTTTGTAAATTTTTATCCATCGCAACAAGATGTTGAATCAACTGCGCTCAAATCGTTTATTCGTAATTGACCGTTTTAGTAGTCAAATTAACAAAAAAAGTTGCTGCGACAGCTTTGTACGAAAGTACCTATGTTGCGGCATTTGCAAGGCAGATGCGTTTTCACTCAGATCTTTTCATGACAGAAATACACCCGGAGTGCTTGCCGAACAGTGCCGAGGAGCGACTCCGCTTAGAAAATTTTCTTCTAATTAAAAAACCTTATTTCTAAAATTTTTATGTGGCTTTGTCCGGGGTGTGAACCCAGGGTCTTCGGCGTGGTAGGCGGAGCACGCTACCATCACACCACGGCGGCCACCATATATATACGTAAATATGTGCATACATATAGTACACAGCATACATAAGTACAAAGTAGAGAGCGTAAAATTCTCTTTGAAAGTTGCTCATGTATTGACTGTTGATCGCTGTTGAAATGACCAGTGAGATCTGTGTGTTAACAAAAAAATCAGTTAGATTGATTAGGAATCTGTCAATTTTACAGAATTTTGTTAACTTAAGAGCGAGAATTCTTCTGTTGAAATGACTAAACTAATTTGTCCGCTTGACAAAGAACTCGGTCGAATTAACCAGAATTCGATCAATTTCACCGAATCTCCGTTAAGTCAAGAACAACAGAACCGGTTTGTTGATTTTACTAGCACCATTTCTTTCAGTATAGGTACTAGTCATCACACTCCTCATCAATCTAGGGCGTTGCTCAGATAATTAAATAAAACCGTTGGGCGCGTGAAATTTCTAAAAATGTGAGGCGTAGCATCGCCTGAATAAGGTTCAGTTGGTCTTTTATATATGACTATCAATAGAAATTTGACGCGTCCAACGCTTTTATTTAATTGTCTGATCAACGCCCTAGAATGATGAGGAGTGTGATGACTAATAACTAGAACCAATTATTTTCTATCTTTTAGTTTTATTATTTTTTCATGTAAGTATTCTTTTCAATAAAATCGTTTAACTTAAAAAAAATTTTTTTAATTTTTTTGTTTAAAATTTTTTAGTCTTTATTTAAAAAAAAAATAAAATAAATGTAAGGCGCGATAACCTCCGAAGAGATCTAAGGCCGAGCTTCTCTTCCAATTTGCGTCGTGCTCCTCTTGATTTTTCCCTACAAATTGGCCGGACGGGACCTACATGTTTTATGCCGACTCCGAACGGCATCTGCAAGGCAGATGAGTTTTCACTGAGAGCTTTTCATGGCAGAAATACAACGGAGCGCTTGCCAGACACTGCCGAGGGGCGACCCCGCTTAGAAAAATTTTCTTCTAATTGAAAAATCTTATTTCTAAAATTTTGATGTTGCTTTTCCCGGGAGTTGAACCCAGGGCTTACGGTGTGATAGGCGGAGCACGCTACCATCACACCACGGTGGCCGCTTTATTTAATTGCCTATTATTTCTCATTCTATTTAGTTCATTTAGTGACTCATTACTACAAGTGATCTTTCCTGACAATTTGTTACAATCTAAGTCCTCAATACATAAATAATCCTTCCAAAGACTTTACTTGACTCTACGCCACGTATGCTTGTCCCTCCCCCAACTCCAAAAAATTTTGATGTCACTTCTACCGGACTGTATGTAATATTTGTTCCAAATATGAGCCAAATCGGACATCATAGGTCGCTTTCTATTCATGTATGTATTATGTGTTCCAAATATGGAACATATCGGACCACAAGTACAATTTTTTTGAATATCTCGATCCTTGCGCCACCTAGCGGCGATTTGTTTTCATAGGTCGCTTTCTATTCTTGTATGTATTATGTGCTCCAAATATGAGTTAAATCGGACCACAAATACGATTTTTGTGAATATCTGGATCCTGGCGCCAACTAGCGGCGATTTTTTTCATAGGTCGCTTTCTATTCTTGTATGTATTATGTGTTCCAAATATGAGCCAAATCGGACCACAAATACGATTTTTGTGAATATATCGATCCTTGCGCCACCTAGCGGCGATTTCTTTCTTATTATTGCATTGTCATCGGGTTCTGAACTATATTCCAAATTTCCAGCTTGTAGCTTATCGCGAAGTTACTTAAATTTCAATTACAAAATTCGCGCCAACCAGCCAACCACCCAGCCTTTTAACTCAAGCTAAATAAAACCGTTTAAAAAGACTTTGACCATGCGACAAGCGATTTACTATATATAAAGCATACATGGTGGAATTAAGTTTTGAACCGAACCGACCCTTTTTTGGTGGTTTTTAGTGTGGTTTTCGAATTTTAAAATAAATTCGGCGCAGTCCGAGGTTCGGTTCATAGCCCGTAAATATTGGAAAGTTCGGTTCTTGAACCGGTTCGGCTCGACCCGGTTGTCAGCCCTGCTTTTAACAGCGTTGACGAGTAGTGTTTTGGTTCTTTTGTATTTCGGGTAAGGAGCGTTTTTAAATTTTGTTTAAATAGAAGAAGAAAAGAAAGCTTGGCAACAGTCAATGTGGGGCTCTAGCCCGATCCTTTATTCTATAACCCTGTATTCGTATCTGGGAAGCTACCATCTAATTTGTTTTTGCTCGATTGTAGATCGACGATTACTCAGCTTTTCGAGTTAATTTTCCATAAAGTCGTTCTAATTGTGCAGTTCGAAAGAACTCGTTTTCAGTTTGCACTTTGCTCTTCTGAGTGTTACCTAATCGCGGGGCTACCTCGTCTCCATAATGGTGAGATTAGACATTTTAGAAACTTGGTCAAATAGGAATCCATGTTACCATATATCTGCTCAGCGATGCAAGTAATGTATTTATCGATTTATTGATTTTAACCTATCTATGCTCCCTTCCCCACCAGAAGGAGTTCCCATTGAGTCCTAGAGGGATGACTGCACAATAATGGCAAGAGGTCCTGACTCTTCCATTGATGAGCTATGCTGTAAAATCAACAACTATCCTCCTAGCCACTCGAGTTTTTTTTGACTTACGTAGTCGTTTGTACCAAAAATGCTCAAAAAGGCGCACGCCCCAAACACAAAAATTAATCGGCAACGTGTTAAGCCGATAAATGCCCGGCGAGACTGTTTCCCAGAGTCTAAAACCAGAACCTCTCATTTGAGGAAAGCAGACTTCCCAGGTAGACACGCATCGCTGTGTCATGTGTCCCCACGTGATATCAAACACATTTTCTCTAACACTCTCTGGTCCAACCCAACCCCATTGAAACAGCAATTATCCCAGGACTCCTGTTAGAGAATATCGATGGAAATTTATGCATAATCGCGCATAGTAGATGGAGCGAAGCAGTGCCACAAGAAGATGTCCTCAGTATGCTCAATGCTCCGTCAAAGAAGCATGACGGACATCAGCATGGCTAAACCTTTACCGACTAGGCGAGCCGTAGTGTAACAGGCCACCCTAATTATCTCTGATTCGGAATAACTGACGCCAAGGGGGGCACCAAGGGAGATAAAGTTTCGTTCTCCTTTCCTCTGATGAGCCGAGTGCCATCCTTACATCTCATAACTCGACCTAGTCAGCGAAGCCATTCGGCTTTAATTCATTGCACTATATTCATTTCTGCGAAGTGGTCATACATTTAATCACTAAACGTTCTTCGATACATACCGTTGGCCATAGGGAGAGTCATATATAGTCCGGAGAACTTTCAAATATCAAATATCTACTCTTCACTCTACACCTTTCATGATAGCGAGTTATATGCTGAGCGTTAATATAGAAGGATATATATCTTCGAAGAGGGAGGACTTAATATTTCAATTGCTAGCTGAGCGCATAGAAGTACTTGTTCGCAAGGGAGCCTACGTTGAATTTCTAAGCGACCACATCGCTCACGAAGAGTCCGATGTACAACTGTTGGTATAGCGCAAGATTGAAGACCACCGTGAATCGGCTGACTGTACCAGTGCGGCTTCAGATCTGGTAAATTTACTATCGGCCAGATTGTCACTATGCACCGAGTCTTGGAAAACACCCGGCGAAAAAGAATTGACACACATCATCACTTCGTCGATTTTAAAGCCGCCTTCGACAGCAGGAAAATGTGCTGCCATATGCCGCTATGTCTGAATTAGGTTTCCCCGTGAAACTTGTACGGCTGTGCAAAATTACGTTGAACAACACCATCAGCTCTGTCAGAATTGGGAAGGACCTCCCCGAGCGGTTCGAAACTTAACGAGCTTTCAGACAAGGTGAAACCCCATCGTGCGATTTCTTTAACAAAATTTCTGGAATAATATTTTATAAAATCGTGCAATTATTGGCGTATGTCAAGAACATTGATATCATCGGCCTGAACATCCGCGCCGTTAATTCTGCTTGCTCTAAAGTAAAAAAAGAAGCGCAAAAGTTGGGTTTGATAGTGAATGAGGACAAAGCGAATTAACTGATGACGACAAGGAAAGAATCAGCACATTTGCAGCTTGGAAACCATGCCACTGCTGGTAGCTATAATTTCGAAAAAGTAAAAGACTTCATTTGTTAGGAATCAGCATTAACACTATCAACAAGAGCTTTGAAATCCAGCGAAGAATCACTCTTATCAATAAATGGTACTTTTGAAAATCATACCCTACACGTCAATTACAGTACTCGTCCTGCTATATGGTGTAGAAGCATGGACCATTACAATATCAGAGGAGTCGGCTCGGAGATCTACATATTCCAGCGAATGAAAGATGATGCACCAGCTAAGAAAGTATTTTTATCGGAATCCGCCTATGGAAGCAGAGGTAGAGAGCGAGCATCACTCCGTTGAAGTGTGACCTACTGTTAACCCAACGAAGAAGTAACTGGCGCATCCTGTTGGACGGCCATAACCGTTTTAACGGTTAAGCGCCAACTAAGTTAGTAAGTGTGAGTGATTTAAATTTTAGATTTAAAGTTTTAACTGTGTCTGGTGTTTTCCTTTTGGTGTTTGGAATACTTGACATTTGGTATGTAATTTATGGTATTTCGTTGCTGATTTGGTTCAAGGTCTCACTTACTTTTTCGTTACTTGTTTTTCGATTAAGAGTGTAACGGAATCCTTGGCATGTACATCGATTGTTATTAGAGCGCATAATATTTTACGCAGCAGTGATGTGATATCCTTACGTGTCAGTGCAGCCAAAGCAGCTAAATTTTTAAAGCACTTTTTTTCGAAATCGATCATTTTTTTATGTTTTACGGTTGCATCGGTGCTAGGGTTATCCAATATAATGTGTATATCAGCTGCCCATTGCTGTTGAGATATTGTCAAGACGACCTGATTTGGATGATCTGAAAAACAAAGAAGTTAGTAAAATACCAAGAAGAAATAAATAACAATAAAATTCAATACCCTGAAACCATTCATCGCGCTCCTTTGCCGGATAACATTGATAACCGAAACGCATATACCTTTTTACCGCAATAAACATTGCCTCCTCAACTTTACTTAGCCACTCTTCGACTGCGCCACGTGCTTTCAAACCCTTACCAAACAATAATTTCTCACCCTCGGGCGAAATAAATGCAATAATATCATTTGTGGGTGTCATCTTGCCACCATCGCCACTTTCCTTCTGACCAAATTCCAGTCGATAAATGGCATCGAAACATTTGCGTAAATGTGGCTGCACTGCCTGAGGTACACGAGTTTGCGCCAAAATCTCGAGCAATTCATCGTTGGATAGGAAATAAAATCTAAAAGAGACAGCATGAAAAAATTCTGGTTCTTTTTCAGTGAGAATCTTACCTTGGAAATACCACACGTTTCACCTCCAGATATGCCTCCAAGCCGCGGCTAATCAAGTCTAATAAACGATTATTCTCATTGATTTCATCAAATGTGTTACGATCGGTCATGACTGGCAGCGCTAGTGAAACTTTTTTTGCATGCCGCATAATATTTTTAAAGCTTTTATCGACGGCGAAGAACATTTTTGCTTCTTGTGGCAATTGACGTTGTATATCGGGTGAGGAGAATATCGCTTCCAAATATATCCAAGTCGTTTGACAATTCATCCAAACCTCTGTGAATGAGAAAGTTGTATTAACGCATGTATAGTTTGCCATGGTTTTCATTACTCGGGTACTATTGCCCGGAGAGATCTAGGTTATTCGCCAACCTGGGTGTTATCCCACCTTACCTTTTACTCAAGTTCCCATTGATAAACACCAAAAACTGCATTTTCCGCAGACTTAGAGTTTGAGAACTTCACCCGAGTACTCGGATAATACTCGCCTAGGGGGGAACCGGGTATTTTACTATTGACCCAGATACCCGCTACACAGGTAAAATCATCAGCCCTAAAACAAGTATATCATACTAAGCAGTAAACTAAAGTAAATTTATAGAAAATCTACAGATGGGTATATAATAATCGGTTCTGTCAGAACTTACAATCTATTACTTCATTTCACTAAAACATTCTTCTAACTGCGGTTAACGGGCATAAGAAATGAAGCAAATAAAAGTTTATCCGATGAGGACTACGTTGCTAACTGTTAAAAATAAAAAAATAAAAAATTGATAAAGCAATCAATAAATACCCAGCATCTCATTAAATAATTCCAATTGTTCGATCCATTCTTGTACTTTCGGCTGTATGGGTCCAACGAATTTCGAAGCCGCAATGGTATTAATATTCACATTCGAATCATCAAGTATCACTTGCAGTTCCTCAGTTCCGGCCAATATGAATACGTCCTTCTGATCATGATGATTGACAATTGATAACTCAGTTTCTTTCCATATATTTTCAATATTTTTCAACATAGCTTCGAGCTGTGATTCGCCAGTTGCTTGTGAAGAAATTTCCATCAATTGGTTTGCGTTATCCGGTTCAAAAGCACCAGCTGCCTCGTAGGTTGATATGCGAATGCCTTCCTCTTGGTATACACGTATATTCAGTATAGTTTCGACATCAGTCCAGTGGCGCTGTTGAAAAAATAAATAAATAGAAACATCTTAATACGTGTATACACATTTTCGGAACCGGTTAAATTTTTAAAAACTTTGGCTATTTCAAATGGGTAACTGTTTTGAATCCTCTTACTTTTTGCGGCGAATATTGCAACTTTGGCACATCACTACGACATTAGTAAATAAGTAATGCGCATCAATAACGATGCACGCAGGATAAATAACCTTGCTTTAATACATATACACTTGCCAGAAAAAGTATACGTACATACAGGTGACCAACCATGTGCGAAAATGCAAAATTATTTAATTTTAGCATTTATTCCTTTGATTAGATATTCATTTATTTATTCTTGTTTTATCTTGCTGTATTTTTATCGCTTACTATTAAAGAATAGGAAATTTTACACAAAAAATTTAAGTATGGGAACTATAAGAGCCAGAAAAAGTTTCCGTATACTACAAAAAGGAGAAGTCCCCCATTGAGTAACGACGTATACGCTCTTATTCACGTGTTTATTTTAATGTAATACCGATATTTTACTGGTATACAATAATTTCACTGGACGCGGTTTCGTATTTGGTGTTTAAAATCAGCGATGGCACCCAAAACTAAAGAAATCAGTGTTGACGAGCGACGCATTATCCTAAAACTAAGGAAGGCAAATATTTTCCGCGAAATCGGTCAAATTGTAAAAAGAAGTCACTCTTCTGTGCAGTATGTGGTAAATAAACTCTTTCAAATCAATGGGATCACTTGTATCTAAGTCACGCTCTGGGCGCCTAAGCAAATTGATGGATCGCGAGAGGAAATTTATTTTAAAAGCTGTAAAAAGTAATCCCAGAATAACTGCTTCCCAAATAAGTGGAAACATCAAAGCTGATTTTGGTAAGAGTATTCAAGAAGACACCGTTCGCAAATTCATAAAGAAGAATGGGATGAGGGCCCATGTAGCTCGTCGTAAACCATTCATATCGAGAGTCAACAGAAAAAAATGGATGGCCTTTGCGAATGAGTTCATAAATAAACCAAAAGAGTTTTGGGAACGTATCTTATTTTCAGAAAGAGAGCAAAGAAAGCTTGTTTGGCGAAAAATCGTTACTGCATTCGAAAAATGTAATCTCGTCCCAGCGGAAGTATGTTGGCAAGAGTAGGAAATTTGGTTTTTATTGAGTCGACTATGGATCAGTATGGCTATTTAACTATTATAAAATCTAATTCGAAAGAAAGCAGCCTAAAACTAGAACTAGGAGAGGACTTTTGGTTTCAGCAGGATAATGATCCGAAGCACGCAGCAAACAATGTAAAGCTATGGTTACTTTACAATATAAAAATCAGTTGCGTACGCCTCCACAATCCCCAGACTTTAACCCTATTGAGAATTTGTGGGATTTATTGGAGCGTAGAGTCCGACAGCACAATATAACTTCCAAGCAAATGCTGAAAACTGTTATTTTGGATGAATGGAACAAAATAACTACTGAAGATACATCCAAGCTAGTTCATTCAATGTCAAAGCGTCTTGCGGAAGTCCTAAGCCGCAGGGGTTACCCTACTAGTTACTAAATCGACAATATTTTATCAAAAACATGAAGAGTTTAAGCAAAGTTTGTTATGTACGGATACTTTTTCTATGTAGTTCCACTGAAGCTTTCTTTTTTATAACAAATTTGTGAAATTACTTAAATATAAATAAATTTTATTTTTTAAATAAAATTTTTGAATTGCCTCCCATTTATCCATGCGGTGTTGGCACTTTATGCAAACGTGATTTTTGGAAAGAGAATTAAACAATTAATTAAATACAGTCGGAAAAATAAACAAAAATACCCCATGAAAATGTATAGAAGACATTTATAAACATCTCGCCCAAAAAAAAGTAGCGACTACCTCACAGTCTACATCGAGTAAATGCCTAAAAAATAACGAGTGACGGCTCTTATTATATCTATCCGTTTGCCTAAGTGTTGCCCATAAGAATGCGTTTGCGAGGCTACCACCTACTAGAAATTTTATTTTTTAATTATACGATACATGTCCATTTCGGTATCAAGCGAAAGGTATTTTACTCAATATTTTATTATGAACATTGTTAAACACATATACTAATTTCTATCACGGAAGCCGCTCAACCGATATGAATAAAATTTGTTACACTAATTTTAAGGGCCTTGGAAAAGGACACCGGCTACATGAAGTCTCAATTTCTTAGAGGATTTTAAAGATATGAACAGTAATATGGTACAGAAAGCCTTACAGCCACATTCTGTTTGGCGAACCAGACGCTTAACGAACGAAACCTACGTTGCCGATACCGTCTGCTAATGGTAGTCAGAAGCTTTCGCTGTCGCTTATCGTCCAGCTTTACGTTATGCGTCAACTGCACGAAAGCAATTGTCAAATTTGTTTTCGCTTTCATAGCAGCTGTTCATGATAGGGAATGCCGAAATAACGTAAGAGCCGGCTGTTATGTTAAAGATACTCCCTGGAGGTTTTGAGGAGTGTTATCGATGTTGATGGTCCTTTGCCGGATACAGATCTGGTACGTTCCGGTAACAAAGCACCATAAAGGTACAAGCCGGACCATCTCGGGAACTATTAATATTACCACATTAAACCTTTAAGGCCAACGAGGTAACCGAGAGTATAAAAGCAGCGCAAGCCGAGTAATAATGAATCAATTTGATTTTAACACGCTATTAGTGAAGAATGCGAGTATTGTAATTGTGACGTACTACTGTCACATTAGATTTGTATAT
This sequence comes from Eurosta solidaginis, assembly GCF_040869045.1. Classification (NCBI taxonomy): domain Eukaryota; kingdom Metazoa; phylum Arthropoda; class Insecta; order Diptera; family Tephritidae; genus Eurosta; species Eurosta solidaginis. Next base: position 141,745,715 of record NC_090322.1, read on the forward strand.
AAAGAACGTTTTGCCATACTAAATATTTGAGTTATTTATTCGACAGTTCAGCGATTCGAAAGTTAACAAAAGCTGCAAAATAATCGGGAATTTCCTCAAATTCGTTACATTATGATATTGACGAGGTACCGACGAGTTATCGATGTTAAAAACGTGTTTTTGATCAAAAAAGTGATCGATGAGTTATCTATTTTTTACCGACGACTTATCGAAAAGTTATCGACTTGTTATCGATTTGTTTCCCAAAAGTTTCTATATATTATTGACTTTATAGTTTTGTTTTCTATAAAAGAAGTGACCGATAACTCATTTGTTTTCCACCGACTACTTTTTTTCACACAAGTTTCAAAATACTATCGACGTGTTATACGTGGTTTTTTATCGAAAATTTATTGATTATCTGTTGAAAAATTGTCGATTATATATCGGAAAATTTGATGATATGCTATGAAGAAATTATTGATTTGGTTGTCGAAACTAGCCGGTCTGCTATCAAAAAGTTAACGATTCCTTATCGAATATCGAGTTGGTATTCAAAATTTAGCGATATATTATCGGAAAACTGTTGATTATATATAGAAAATTAATCGATATTTTACCAAAAAGTTATCAATTTGGTTTCGAAAAGCTATCGGTTATCGGAGATATTTGTTGTTAGAGTGTTAGCAGTTTGTTGTTATGGATTTGTTATCGACGACTCATCAGTTGCTATGAAACTGATGCCGAAAGAACTGCAATACAAAATGGATGACACATCTGTAACTCAGAGATAAAAAGCCGATAACAAACCGATAGCTCGTCGATTATTTTGCTTTCAATAAGCAGTTAACAAATCTTTAGCTTGTCGATATCCGATGTCGCTTATAAGAAGTCGACGGAGCTCTTTTCAAATAGACCGAAATTATTTGTTTCTGGTAAAGTTACCTCTGTGGTGAGTAAATTTTAATCTCTGAGCGATGTTTAGTTATAAAAATTTGTTTTCTAGACGAATGTGTGTTTACATATCGAACTTCACGAGATCTTAGTACTCATTGGATAACGGTTGGTTGTACAGATATAAAGGAATCGAGATAGATATAGACTTCCATATATCAAAATCATCAGTATCGAAAAAAAATTTGATTGGGCCATGTCCGTCCGTCCGGCCGTCTGCCGTTAACACGATAACTTGAGTAAATTTTTAGGTATCCTGATGAAATTTGGTATGTAGGTTCCTGGGCACTCATCTCAGCTCGCTATTAATTATGAACGAAATCGGACTATAACAACGCCCACTTTTTCGATATCGAAAATTTCGAAAAACCGAAAAAGTGCGATAATTCATTACCAAAGCCGGACAAAGCGACGAAACTTGGTAGGTTGGTTGACGTTATGACGCAGAATACAAAATTGGTAAAATTTTGGACAATAGGCGTTGCACCTCCCACGTTTAAAAGAATGTAAGTTAAAGTTTTGCAAGCTGTAATTTGGTAGCCGTTGAAGAAATCATGATGAAATTTGGCAGGAACCTTACTACTATTACTGTATGTGTGCTAAATGAAAATTAGCAAATCGGGTAACTAATACACTCACTTTCAAAAAAATTTTTTTTGGAGACAAATTTTAACAAAAAATTTAATATCTTTACAGTATATAAGTAAATTATGTCAAGATTCAACTCCAGTAATCATATGGTGCAACAAAATACAAAAATAAAAGAAAATTTAAAAATGGGCGTGGCTCCGCCCTTTTTCATTTAATTTGTCTAGGATACTTTTAATGCCATAGGTCGAATAAAAAATTACAAATCCTTGTGAAATTTGGTAGGGGCATAGATTCTATGACGATAACTGTTTTCTGTGAAAATGGGCGAAATCTGTTGAAGTCACGCCCAGTTTTTATACACAGTCGACCGGATGTCCTTCCGCTCGGCCGCTAACACGACAACTTGCGCAAAAATCGACATATCTTTACTAAACTTAGTTCTCATACTTATCTGAACTCACTTTATCTTGGAATAAGAAATGGCGGAAATCCGACTGTGACCACGCCCACTTTTTCGATATCGAAAATTACGAAAAATGGAAAAAAAACCATAATTCTATACCAAATATGAAAAAAGGGATGAAACATGGTAATTGGATCGGTTTATTGACGCAAAATATAACTTTAGAAAAAACTTTATAAAATGGGTGTGACACCTACCATACTAAGTAGAAGAAAATGAAAAAGTTCTGCAGGGCGAAATCAAAAGCCCTTGGAATCTTGGCAGGAAATAAATTAGCGGTACCCGACAGATGATGTTCTGGGTCACCCTAGTCCACATTTTGGTCCATATCTCGAAAACGCTTTCACATATACAACTAAGAGCCACTCCATTTTAAAACCCTCATTAATACCTTTAATTTGATACCCATATCGTACAAAAACACTCTAGAGTGACCCCTGGTCCACCTTTATGGCGATATCTCGAAAAGGCGTCCACCTATCGAACTAAGGCCCACTACATTCTTTCATTTCATTTCATTTCATTTTCAGTCAATGGTACAAAACCTTACAGACTAGAAATACAAAATTTCTTAAAGATAAAACTTAATAACACTTAAAAATAATTTAATTGCAAATTAGCCAAAAATATGGATCTGGACTGAGCAAAATCTAGATTGAGAGTTATGAAAATTCGACTAAATTCTGCAAGCGACCTTGTAATGGGTGCGTACAATAAATAGTTAGATCTAAGCGTTTTAACGTGAAACGGAACTTGAGTACGTAGGACCCTTTGAGGCACATTAAAGACAATTTGCTCGAGAAGGTTAGGACAATTTATCATGCCAGAAATTATATCATAAACAAACATGAGAGAATGTATTATGCGCCTCGACTTAAGCGATTTAAGGTTAATTAATAGGCAACGGGCCTCATACGACGGGAATGGCTCAACAAAATGAAGAGGTTGCAGAGAAAACCGTGTAAATCGGCGTTGAATTGTCTCGATCCTATCGGAGTGTAAAGCATAAATAGGGTTACAGATTACTGAGCCATACTCTAACTTAGATCTTACTAGGCAATTACAAAGTGATTTTCTAGTGTATGGGTCTTTAAAATCACGCGCATAATGACGCAAGAAGCCCAAGTTAGAATTTGCCTTAGGTACAATATGATTGATGTGATTGACAAAGGTGAAGCCTGAGTCAAAAACCACACCTAAATCCCGATACTCATGTACATTAGATAGGGGGGTGTTAGAAATAGCGTAAGTAGTGACAATTGGATTTACAATTTTGGCAAAAGTCATTTGGAAGCATTTCTTTGTGTTGAGCGACAGTTTATTTCTCACACTCCAATCAGATAGCTTATTTAGATCGCTTTGCAATGATAATGTATCTGACACGCAGGTTATTTCATTAAACATTTTTAAATCATCCGCATATAGTAAGATTTTGAAGTACTAAAATAAGTTTTAATATCACTAATAAGAAGTAGAAATAGCAATGGGCCACAAATACTACCCTAGGCATACCAGAAGTGGCAACGTACGGGTACGATTTAGTATGACTAATTTCAACATAAGATACTCGATTAGACAGGTAAGAGTTTAATCAAGAAAGACGAGTTGAATGGAATCCAAACTCTTCTAACTTCAATAAGAGAATACTATGTACAACGGCATCGAAAGCTTTCGAAAAGTCTGTATAAACAACATCGACTTGATGACGAGATTTAAAGGCTGAGATGCAATATTGGGAAAATTCAGCAAGGTTTGTAACTGTGGAGCGACCGCAGACAAACCCATGCTGATGCAGATCAATTATTTCTTTTACAAAGAAATACAATTTATCTTTCACCACCTTTTCAAAAAGTTTAGAGCAGGTGGTGAGTTTAAAAATAGGCCTAAAGTTTCGTACATCCTTTTTGTTACCAGATTTGAACATCGGAGAGACTGATGCAACTTTCCACCGATCAATAAAATCACCTTTGGCAAGGGAAAGATTAAAAATATGTTTTAAAGGCAAACTGAGAGAGGAACTGCAATTTTTTAGTAAAAATGGGGAAAAACCATCCAAATCTGTTTTTGTTGAGGGGGCTGTAAAGAAGAAATGCTGTTCATAATATCAAGCTTAGATACCGCCAATGTTCCGAGGTCAAGAGAACTTGGAGAACAACTGGTATTTGAGGCACTTCCACTGTCATGGAAAAAATTTGAACTAAAAAAATCAGCAAATAAATTAGCGGTATCAGATAAACACTGAATATGCTTACCATCGAAAGTCACACAGGTGGGAATGTTTGTGCAACCTTTTTTTGAACGTATGAAATTCCAAAAAGATTTCGGGTTGGATTTAAATTCAACTTCATACCGAGCGATGTATTGATTGTATAACTGTATATCAAGAGCATTAAACTCTCTTGAAAGTCTACAATACTCATCTTTAAAATTACAGTTACCAGTAGATTTGTGCATGTTAAAATATTTGTTTCGCTTATTTTTAAGCCTTTTTAGGTTTTTTGTATACCAGGGGAGTTTGTGTATACGGGTGGGGCGTACGGGTACGATGTTGCAAACTACTTCTAAAACGTTAATAAGAAAAATATCATAACATTCAGCGACTAATTTCGAATTGAAGAGATATTCCCAGTTTACATCCAAAAGCCTATCATTCAAGTCGTCAAAGTTAACTCCTCTAAAGTCATAAGTACGCGGTTCATTGAGAGAAACTGGGCTAAAATTTAGCACTTCTAGAGTTATTGAGAGAGGAACATGGTGCAGGTCCGAGCTACAGAGTGGAAATTCACACTCATCTAAATTGAAACTTAGGTTCTCGTCAACAAAGACAAGATCTAAAATATTATTCAGCCGGTTAGGCGGATAATTAATTTGGATAAGATTGACACTATATAAGCTATCAAGAAAATTGATCTCATGAGAATAATTAATATTAGTAGGAGTGAGTATACTTTTGTCTAAGAAGTTAGACCAAATAATTTTATTAAGGTTAAAGTTACCCAGAATACAGAAATGGCTTTCTAAATTCCTTTCACAGATGTGAACACTATTACCTACATGTGAATATAAAGATTCATCACTATTAGGTGGAATATATGAAACACAGAAAAATACTTTAACAAAATCGCCAAAAACGCAAACACATAAAATGCTCATTAACACCTTTCATTTGATACCCATATAGATACAAACGCATTCTAGAGTCACCCCTGGTCCACCTTTATGGCGATATCTCGAAAAGGCGTCCACCTATAGAACTAAGGCCCACTACCTTTTAAAATACTCATTAACACCTTTTATTTAATACCCATATCGTACAAACGCATTCTAGAGTCACCCCTGGTCCACCTTTATGGCGCTATCTAGAAAAGGCGTCCACCTATAGAACTAAGGCCCACTCCCTTTTAAATAATAATTAACACCTTTCATTTGATACCCATATCGTACAAACGCATTCTAGAGTCACCCCTGGTCCACCTTTATGGCGATATCTCGAAAAGGCGTCCACCTATAGAACTAAGGCCCACTACCTTTTAAAATACTCATTAACACCTTTAATTTAATACCCATATTATACAAACACATTCTAGAGTCACCCCTGGTCCACCTTTATGGCGGTATCTCGAAAAGGCGTCCACCTATAGAAAAAAGACCCCCTCCCGTTTAAAATACTCATTAGCAGCTTTCATTTCATATCCATATCGTACACACACATTCTAGAGTCACCCCTGGTCCACCTTTATGGCGGTATCTCGAAAAGGCGTCCACCTATAGAAATAAGGCCCCCTCACGTTTAAAATACTCATTAACACCTTTCCTTTCATACCCATATCGTACACACACATTCTAGAGTCACCCCTGGTCCCCCTTTATGGCGATATCTCGAAAAGGGGTCCACCTATAGAACTAAGGATCACACCCTTTTAAATATACATTAACACCTTTCATTTGATACCCATATCGTACAAACGCATTCTAGAGTCACCCCTGGTCCACCTTTATGGCGATATCTCGAAAAGGCGTCCACCTATAGAACTAAGGCCCACTACCTTTTAAAATACTCATTAACACCTTTAATTTAATACCCATATTATACAAACACATTCTAGAGTCACCCCTGGTCCACCTTTATGGCGGTATCTCGAAAAGGCGTCCACCTATAGAAATAAGGCCCCCTCACGTTTAAAATACTCATTAACACCTTTCCTTTCATACCCATATCGTACACACACATTCTAGAGTCACCCCTGGTCCACCTTTATGGCGATATCTCGAAAAGGGGTCCACCTATAGAACTAAGGATCACACCCTTTTAAATATACATTAACACCTTTCATTTGATACCCATATCGTACAAACGCATTCTAGAGTCACCCCTGGTCCACCTTTATGGCGCTATCTAGAAAAGGCGTCCACTTATAGAACTAAGGCCCACTCCCTTTTAAATAATAATTAACACCTTTCATTTGATACCCATATCGTACAAACGCATTCTAGAGTCACCCCTGGTCCACCTTTATGGCGATATCTCGAAAAGGCGTCCACCTATAGAACTAAGGCCCACTACCTTTTAAAATACTCATTAACACCTTTAATTTAATACCCATATTATACAAACACATTCTAGAGTCACCCCTGGTCCACCTTTATGGCGGTATCTCGAAAAGGCGTCCACCTATAGAAATAAGGCCCCCTCCCGTTTAAAATACTCATTAACACCTTTCATTTCATACCCATATCGTACACACACATTCTAGAGTCACCCCTGGTCCACCTTTATGGCGATATCTCGAAAAGGGGTCCACCTATAGAACTAAGGATCACACCCTTTTAAATAATCATTAACACCTTTCATTTGATACCCATATCGTACAAACGCATTCTAGAGTCACCCTGGTCCACCTTTATGGCGATATCCCGAAATGGCCTCCACCTATAGAACTATGGCCCACTCCGTTTTAAAATACTCTTTAATAACTTCCATTTGATACCCATTCCACACAAACACATTCCAGGGTTGCCCTAGATTCATTTTCCTACATGGTGATTTTCCCTTATTTTTTCTCCAAAGCTCTGAGCTTAATATGTTATGTTCGGTTACACTTGAATTTAGCCTTCCATACTTGTTTATTTTACACTGTGAAAAAATCTTACTTTGTCCGCAGCCAACAATAAACATGCAGCCTTAGTAAATCTTCGAAAACTTTTTTGACCTCGTTTTGAAACATGCACTCATGAAAACAAAGTATGTGATATTACTTACCCCTTTTAGATTGGGATTACGTAGAAAACCAATTGCAGGTAATTTTTGTCTAAACTCCTCTGCAGAGGCTTTCATTTTTGGCACGATATCATTTTCGGGTAAGTATTTTTCAAACTGCAGGCAATTTTTGATTATTTTCATATTCAAGTTGTTCATATCCTCCACATTGAGATCAGTAAACTCCATATTGAGCCAACTTTCCAAGCCCTCATCCCATTCATCCAGCGACTGCCAAAGATTGTTGCGCAAGCGTATTTCTTGAAATGTGTCTTCCATTTCCAAAAATTGTGATATGTCGATCTTAAAATAAAAATTTTGTTTAGCATTGTATCTCAACACGCAATAATACACTGGCCGAACTATACCTTGAATTCTTTTTGATAGCCAACATATTCGTCCGCTTTCTCCTTACAATTACTCAACCGTCGATGCAAGTCCTGTAACATTGCTTTTGCTTTTTGACTGCCTGTATTGAGCTATGAAAGTAAATAAAAAAAAAAAAGACAAGTTAATATTTATAATTTGTGTCTAAATATAATCGACTTGCTTGTAGTAGTTGTGGATTTTGAACTGATAGCGCAATTTCATGAATCTCCTCATAGAGTACTGCAATATCATCCACCATACGTTTCCCCAAAAGATTAACGAACTCGGGACGTCGCGCCTGCGCTTCCTTTAACATATCACCACCACGATTTACTAAATCCTCACAATCCATGTAATCTTCTCGACGCTCATCGTCAATGGGTATTTCAAATTCTTTTATTACCATAAATACATCGTGCGCATAATCGACTTCTTCGAATAGTTTTTCCAAATCTTCATCGATACGTTCTAGCTGACGTATGTGTTCAACTATTTCCAATGTGGTTTCCGGTTCCACACTGATGACGCTTATAAAATCGTGTGCCTCCTGTGTAATACGATCGACTTCTTCGGTAGCCAGCCTATGGAACCCAGTTGTTAGTTGCGAGTATTATGGAAATTTTGTTTAGCATTGACTAGTAAGACTAAATAAAGATCTGGGAAATAGCGAACTACCCGAAGAGCTATTCAAACAAGGAGGGAAGAGAAGATTAGAAACGAGAGGGATGCGTTCCTGAAATCTCGGCAATGACCGCAGAATAAGTGCGCATAATGTCGTACAAAATGTTTTATCTATCGTATTGTAACGAATTTACTGCAAATGCTCTTATTTGCAACCCTCTGCCAAGTTCGAGTCACTAAACTGTTGAATAAATAACTCCAATCTTCAGTAATGCAAAAATGGCCTTTATTAAAGTACTTCACAATAACACTTATACTTCGCTTACTGATAGCTTGCTTAACTCAAGTGATTAATAGCTTAAATGAAACTGATGTTTCGCTTCTACTGTTGCCGCCCTTTTATACTGTCCGATTTCCTTGTTGCATATTTCTAGGCTTTTCTAATTCCAGAATTTACTAGTTAGTTATAAATTTCTCAGCTACAACTTTATAGCTTCTCTCACACCCCATGCGCTTGTATGTGTGAGCGACACTTCCTCAATTACAATTGCATACCTTTAGAAGCACCTCAGATAAGATATCTGCATGTCTGTGCGTTGCCTCTCTGCTGCGTGTACGTGCATGTGTAGACACAATGATTTAATTATTGATGTGAATTCACATCACTGCCCAGCATCGGCTTAGAAATGGCTGTACCCCTTAGTGTTGCTAATATTCGTAACACTGCTCTCCACCTAAGTCTGATCGTCCTGATCAGACAAATCTCTCGATCTAAACGTTGCCAACTTTTCCATATGGACCACTTTCATTTTGGTTCGTGTTTTACCGATGGTTTGTATGCGGTACACTACATCGTTGATCCGTTTTACAACTTTGTATGGGCCTTCCGAATTACACTGCAATTTCGGGGACAAACCTTTTTTACGTTGTGGGTTATATAACAGCACCAAATCTCCTTCCTGAAAACCTTCCGAATTAATTGCTTTATCGTATCTGGCTTTCATCTTGTCACTCATAATCTTTGTTCGTTGCCTTATCAGATCATGTATTTCCCTTAGCTCTTCTTCCAAATAACCAATGGATTTCTTGACATTTCTCTCCGCATTGGCATCTATCCCAAACTTCAAATCAGCTGGCAGTCTAAGGTCATTGCCAAAAATTACTTTTGTAGGAGTTTGGCCCGTTGTCTCATGCACTGCTGATCGGTATGCCAACAAGAATAATGGTATGCTGGTATCCCACTCTTTATGGTACTTGTCTACTACTTTCCTTAAGTGCTCCTCCAATGTTCTATTGAATCGTTCTACCATACCATCGGATTGAGGATGCAATGCAGTTGTCCGTGGTTTTCGAATGCCCAATCATTTACACATTTCCTGGAACACATCTGATTCGAAATTCCTGCCTTGGTCAGAATGTAACTCCATTGGTACACCATACCTTGCAACCCAATTGTTTATAAACACTTCTGCTACTGTTTCGGCTTCTTGATTTGGGATTGGGTATACCTCTGGCCATTTGCTGAAACAATCCATAACTATCAGTACATATTTGTTTCCGCCGTTGCTAGTAGCGTAGCGATCCTCTCAAATGGCGCACCTGAGTTACATTGCTTCATCTGGCGATGAATTCGGGTTTGGGCCCTTTCGCTCTGCTGCAAACCTCGCAGTTCGCAATCCACTCAGTGACTGACTGACGGAAATCACCCCAATAGAATCTCTGTTTAATCTTCTCGAGCGTCTTCGTGATTCCAAGATGACCTCCGCTTGGACCATTATACAGCTCGCTGAGCACGTCAGGAATTCTTTCTGGGAATAACTATATCAGTTTCTTTTTTCTTTGACCATCCTCACTCTCCCATACTCAATGCAAGCAACCGGATATTAATTCTAAACTGTTCCACTGTGCCCAATATGACTTCGCAATGGGACTCTCTGCTGACATCTCCTCTCTACTTGGTCTTTCGTTTCGTTCGAGCCCTTGCCTAACATGTGACAGATCTGTATATTCTAGCTGACACTTTCTTAGTTGTTCCTTGTCCCATTCATCCGTACACGTTATAGTCATTAGCCGGACATCTATAATGTCTTCTTTAGCCTCGGCCTTTGAACCGTGCTTGCATTCCAAACTACATGGTCTTCGTGACATTGCATCAGCATTTCCATGGGTACTACCTTTATTTTTTCTTGTAAGCTCATGGAGGCTATGGGCTACGCTGGAAAAATTTGGTAAAAATCGGCGGTAATATGAGCACAGCCCAAGGAAACTTCTCAATTCATGTAGGTTCTGTGGTCTTGCTCAATCTTTTACAGCCTCTATCTTTTCGTTTGCAGTGCAGATGCCCTCTGTCGTTAGCTTGTGACCCAAATAATTTACTTCCTTTTTAAACAGCGCACACTTTTTGGGACTTAACTTCAGACCAGCGCCAGCTATTCTCTGGAAAACTTCCTCCAAGTTCTTAAGATGTTCATCAAAGTTCTTGCCCAATACGATGATGTCATCCAGGTACACCAAGCATGTTTTCCAATGTAGACCTTTCAGTATCTGGTCCATGTGTCTCTCAAAAGTAGTTGGTGCATTACAAATTCCAAAAGGCACCACTGTAAATTGCCAAAGACCATCACCGACACTGAAGGCTGTTTTCTCTTTATCTTCCTCCTTCACCTCAACTTGCCAGTAGCCGCTTTTCAAGTCCAGTGTGGAAAACCATTTCATACCAGATAGCAAGTCCAGAGTGTCGTCAATTCTTGGTAATGGGTAGCTATCCTTTTTCGTAAGGTCATTCAACTTTCGGTAGTCCACGCAAAACCTCATTTTTACATCCTTCTTCTTTGCAAGTACTACCGGTGAGCTCCATGGACTAGCTGATGGCTCGATGACGCCGCTGTCGCTCATTTCTTGTAGATTTGACTCACAACTTCCCGTTTCGCCAGTGGAACACTACGAAGAGCTTGACGTATCGGCCTGGCGTCTCCAGTGTCAATTTGATGTTTCACAACATTGATGCGGCCTGGTTTGGAACCATCCTGGTCAAATATGTTCGCGTACTTAGGGAGCAGTTGTTTTGCTTTACTCTGATAGTCTTCCTCTAGCCCCTGCGTCCATGCCGTGATATCATTTGAAATATCAGTATTACTAGATGAAACGTGTTCCTGGAGCTATTCACAGATAATAACTACTTCAGCCTTTTGGCATCTTCCCAAAATAGCTCCTTTGGTCAAATTGAATGGTGACTTGAACACATTGAGTACTCTTACCGGAATACGTACATCTTGTTTTATCATAGCCAGGGTTTTTCCTACAAGTATGTTCAGTGCTAATTTGTTTGCTGCTTCGACAATCCAAAATTTGTTTGTCCCACAATCTCCATCAACCTTTGCCCAGATGACTGCTTCGGATTTTGGTGGCATTTGCTGACTCTATTCTACCAGCACTCGCTTACTGCTATAGCCTCTCTCGTAGCCGAAATTAATTGGCACATCCATGTTCTTATATCGCATCGTCTTGCTTTGCATATCGATCTTGATGCCTTGGTTGATTAAGAAGTCCACTCCAATTATGATTTCATCAACAATCTCTGCCACTATAAAATTGTGTACTACCGTGACGTTCCCAATTGCGACTAGAACCGTGGTGTCTTCTCCAGTGGCTGTATGCAATCTTGCTCCATGCAATGGTCTTACCTTCTTATTGACTAAATCCGATCGAATGATGGAATGAGATGCACCCATATCTACAGTCAGTAAACGTTCCTTTCCATCCACATGTCCTCCGACAGTAAGATTGTTTGACCTTCCAATTTGCGAGATAGAGATTATGGGGCATTCAATTGAGGGAGCCAGCTGTCGCCCCTTGCGGCTAACTCGATTTAGTTTATCGATTGAGAGGTCTTCGAGATTTGCTCATCTCCTTCTGCTCTGCGTTTACGACCACCCACATTGTTGGAACTGTTAGGGTTCGTGTTGCAATAACGCGCAATATGCCTTGGCTTTCCACACTTAAAGCATTTGACTGCATCATTATTCTTCTGCTGCATACCTTTGAATGCTTCCAAAACTGCGTCTACCCAGTCTGGCCTTTCCATTTCCACGCGATGAGCTTTGTACGCTGGCTTACTCAAAAGTGAGGCTGTTTCCTCAGTCAGTGCATGCGATACCGTTTCAGCAAATGTTAGTTTTGGATTCGCATATGTAGCCCGCTTCGTTTCCACATCTCGTATGCCATTTAGAAACTCTGGATTTTGACCCTTTCAGTGTATTCCACGGGTGCGTCCGTATTTGCAACATGAGCCAATCTTTCAATATCTGAAGCAAACTCCTGCAACGTCTCATTTGCTTTTTGGTGAAGGTTTTCCAACTCAATTTGGAATATCTGTTTTCTATGCTCGCTTCCATAACGTCTCTCGACAGCGGCCATCAATGCTTCATAGTTGTTCCGCTCTCCTTCGGGAATTGTCTGTAGGATTTCGGCTGCTGGCCTATTCAATGCTACGAATAGAGCTGCAACTTTATCTTCAGCATTCCAGTTGTTCACTGCTGCGGTCTTCTCAAACTGTAGCTTAAAGACCTGGAAAGGAACAGAACCGTCAAAGGATGGTGTTTTTACCTTTGGATTGCTTACTGAAACAGCTGGGCGATTTAATTGCAACTCTAGTATACGACCTCTCAAAGCATCCACCTCGGCTTCGATTTTTTCCTCAAACTGCGTTATTTTCTCGTCCATACGCGTTCGAGTTTTGATGATATACGCACCTCTTGCGTTTCGAGTTGTACTGTTATGCGTGCCTCTTGTTCTTTCAGTTGTGTTTCCATCTTTGATGTAATCTGTGTCGACATTTCTGACATACGCGTTTCTTGTGCTTCAATCTTCGATGTAATCTGTGTCGACATTTCTGACATACGCGTTTCTTGTGCTTCAATCTTCGATGTTATTTCTGACATTTCTGACATCTGCGACGGTATTGATGTTACTGTCGATGTGTGTGCAGATATTGCAGCCAAAATCATGTTCAAGTCTGTGCTCGTAACTGTGCGATGTTTCGCTTTTCTCTTCAAAATTTGTTGTTGTCTCGTCCCCATCAGGATAAAAGACATACTCGTCCACATCAATTCCTTGCGACTCCATTACCTCTCGTAGCCGTGCTTGAAGTTCGATCTTATTGCCGGTTGTATTCAAACCACGGTTCTCCAACTCCTTTTTCAGTTGCTGGATCCTCAATTCACTCAACTTTGCCATGTCCAAATTGTATTCCCAATCTTCGGAATTTATTCAACAATTCCTCTTCTGACACCAATTTTAACGAATTTACCTCTGCCAAGTTCGAATCACTAAACTATTGAATAAATATCTCCAATCTTCAATAATGCAAAAATGGCCTTTATTAAAGTACTTTACAATAACACTTATACTTCGCTTACTGATAGCTTGCTTAACTCAAGTCATTGATAGCTTAAATGAAACTGATTTTTCGCTTCTACTGTTGCCGCCCTTTTATACTGTCCGATTTCCTTGTTGCATATTTCTAGGCTTTTCTAATTCCAGAACTTACTAGTTAGTTATAAATTTCTCAGCTACAACTACAGATGTATAATTTTTATAGCTCCTCTCACACCCCATGCGCTTGTATGTGTGAGCGACACTTCCGCAATTACAATTGCATACCTTTAGGAGCACCTCAGATAAGATATCTGCATGTGTCTGTGCATTGCCTCTCCGCTGCGTGTACGTGTATGTGTAGACACAATGATTGAATTATTGATGTGAATTCACGTCACTGCCCAGCATCGGCTTAGAGATGGCAGTACCCTAAGGGGTGTTGCTAATATTCGTAACAGTATTGTGCTCAAAGTCGACGTATACAACTTATCAGTGCTGCTTCATACATTTTTCCTAAGAGCTAATTTTATGGGGCATATAAGAGGCTTTTAACTTTTCATCTGGAAAGTTCAGTACAGAAATTTAAAATTTTTTTTCGGTTTTTCATTTTTTTGTTGCTGATTTTATTCATTTTACTTCGTTCTCCTTCAGTTATAAAATTGACTTCTGTTGGATAAATAGCCAGTTCGTATTCCAAATGGTCATCACACTATACATATTACGATGGAATTTATTGCTCCTTCAAATCTTTGAAGTTGTACCGAATTGAATTAAATTGCAGATTTTTCTTCCGCAATATAATTTTAATTGACGAAGCGCACTAATTATCGAACTTCGTTATCTATAATTAATATTTCGGTTGAATTTACGTTCGGGATCATTTCCGGACCCTTCTGGGGACATTTCTGTATGGTGTTCGTGATTCGTCCGGGATCCCGCCAGGGTAATTTTGTGATCATTTGGGGATCATTCCGGTATAATTTCTGGATGGTTTTCGGGATCCCGTAAGGGTCATTTCGGGATTAAAGGTATAGTTAAAAAAAAAAACAAACTAAATAAAAAACTCTTTTTATAGCATATCAAACTAAAAAGTTAAATATAAACTGTATCAAAATAAAATTATAATAAAATCTAACATAGTAACAAACAAATTCAATTCAGAGTAAAAAAGCGTGGAGTGCCTTTTACTACTTTTCATAACTTTCCTCTCATAGATAGTTGCAAATAGAAGGGCTGTTAAATTTTATTTAAAAATATATTAAGCACTCTACGCTTTTAACTCTGAATTGAATTTTTCTGTTAATAATTTAGATTTTATTTTGAGGTGATTAATTATGATTTATTGTTCGATCTTCTACTACTACAATATTTACTATTTGTACCTACTTAAAAAATATTTTTCTATTATCTACATATGTAATTCGGTTAGCTATTAAACCGTGTTTCTTTTTAGTTTTTAAACTGTTAATTAGAAACGTATAATAGCAAAACGAGCCCAAAAGTCTCTTTCCAAAACGGGCTGAAATGTGTATCAATTTTGAAGTTTACAAAGCACCGGCAACACTGCATAGAATAAACGCTCAATATACATTTGTATTTACTAGCTCCGCTCCGCTCATCCCAAGCATACAAAAGTATGTACTTACATATATATGGATGTAGGTAGGCATGCATGCCAGAACACGGTTGCCATTTAAGCTTAGCATGCTTGGTATGCTTACATCTATGATTCAAGGTTCTCTGTACAACATTTTAATACGTACGTATTAAACTTTCGTCTGATCGTATTATTTTTGAACACGGATATATTTAAGCCCCAGTCAAGTAAAAAATATTCATTTTTACTATGCATATTTTCTCTCAGTGTAGGTGTATGGTCACTTAAGTTAGGAGCCTTCGGTTAATAGAGCCAGCAGGCTTCATCTGTACTAAAGATAATCCTATTCCCTATGTTTATCGAAGCCTGAAATAAATGTCGATGGACAGGTTGGCGAGAACTTGGTGATATTGGTAAATCGGGTCTAAGCCCCCTCTTTAATCAGTTTCTATCTCGGTTTTAGGGGATTACACTGAAATGACAGCCCTTGGTTGGGAAAAAACCCAAGACGCTCCAGTAAAAGGAATCGGATGCCGTGGGAAGCGTTTGAAATGCTGAACAATCAGTTTCTGCTGAATACCCGGAAACCTGGGCTTCCCAACAGTCACCCGCAAGAAGAGGCCCCGTTTCCTAGGGACTTAGGGTGTCAGCTCCGCAAGCATTACGAGGAAACACGGAACTTCACAACTCATCCGTATGAAGAAAAGGATCACAAAAATTCTTTCAGATGAATCCACCAAAAAGCGTCGGACCACTACGCCAGGAATTTTCCTACGCTTGCAGTAGAGGGAAGTTACCTCTACATTAATTTAAAAGCATACCCTACAGAAAAATTCAACATTTTGGGCGTAACATTTCTATCTCTGTTTTATTTTAGATAGTCCTAGTGTAAGAGCTTAACTATAAGTTGGGCCAATGATCACATATCCGAAAAATCTTAAAAGAGCTCCTTACATTTTTCCTTAGCATATAACATTTTTATTAAACACCAGAAACAGAAGATATTATCGCTTTATGCAAGCTTTACGGGTGGAGAGTTTACTCTCTGTAGTATGAAATATGACCCTAAAACTTGAAATACTAATAAAAAACGCACATAAATAGCGTAGCCTACTGCTGACTATCCCAACTCAAGCCCATTGTAAAAGAAAACTCACTTTGGTATGTACGTAGCCAGCACATTGGAGAGACTTTGACATATTGGTGTAACGGTCTCTTTGAAACTAGTCTGTGTCAATTTCAAAAGACCCAAATTAACAACAGATAAAATGCCATCCAAAGCGCGCACATTGTTGCAGTAGCGATGACAATAAGCGCGTAATACATCCAAATCTGTAATGAAAAATTTGATTGAGATATTTTCTAAAGCAAACATATATAAAAAAAATCGACCACTGAGTGGAATATCAATCTATCTTGCCGTTTTGAAAAGGTTGAATCTCAGAAAACTGTTGAAAAACATCCCATCTGAACATAAATTCAATACGTTTTTATGTTAGGTAAAGCGTCTATGAAAAACATTCTAAGATAGGGCCTTTTCGAACTGACAGCCGCGATATGGTAATATTCCATACAACCGTCGATATATGGTTTGGATTTATACCTCTTTCTGATTGCAGCGTTTTTGGGTCGGTAGTCATATCAATCTCATAGTTATTACGTATAGTCTCGAATCGTTCTGCATAGGTCATTGCTTTTTCATAAGCATTACGTATGTAGCTGAAGATAAGTTTGCTAAGGAAGGAAACGAAAATAAAAATTTAAGGTAAATATTGTGCCGAATGATGACATCACTAGGCTGTTAGTAAATAATCACGCAACAACAAAAACATTAAAGCGTGTCACACTGGTGTACATGAACACATAAATCATCATTTATGCATATGCATAGAAGGCCACGAAGAGATATCACACACAAACACATGTAGTCATCAGCCGAAGTAGTTACTCACACATACATACGCATATAACTATGATAAACGCATAAACTACAAATATACATGTATATCGCGGGTAACCAAGCAGGAGATTCTAGAAGGTGAAACGTCTAGACCTTTGGAGAAATATGCTGACGAGGCAACAGAGAGTATAAAAGGAGCACAAGCTGAGGAATGACTAATCAGTTTGATTTAAATACGCTATTGTGAAGTGAAGTATAACTGTGAAGTAGAATTGTACTACTCTCAAAGTAGTCTAATAAATACCATTTGCAATACTGAATATTGGAGTTATTTATTCGAGAGTTCGGCGATACGAACGTTAGCAGAGGGTGCGTAATAACCAGGATTTCCGTAAAA
Source organism: Eurosta solidaginis (assembly GCF_040869045.1). Lineage (NCBI taxonomy): Eukaryota > Metazoa > Arthropoda > Insecta > Diptera > Tephritidae > Eurosta > Eurosta solidaginis. The sequence continues at coordinate 141,763,219 of NC_090322.1, forward strand.
TCGTTACAATATTTTTTACAAATATATAATATCTTGGAACATACACCCCCTAGTACAAGGTGTTTTTGCAAGTCAGTTTTGAAAACCAAAAGTCAGTTTCTGATTGATTCTAGGCGAGGCGACAATATTTTTGCATTATTTCTGTTTAGGTTAGCTTCGTTGAAATAAATTTGAAAATAAAACCCAATTTTTTCAAAACTCTCTTGCAAATATATTTCATAGCAATGCGAGAAGGCGAGCTTCTGTTTGTTGACATTTAAAAAAATTTACCGATCCCTTTGAAATCCCACATCAGTACGCAGCAGGAAATTCAAATCTGGTGCTGTCATTGCTAAGCGTTCCTCTTGTCGTCCCATAATTGAAGGTCTGCAAAAAAAAAAAAATTTAAATAGATAACAAGTAAGGAAGGTTAAGTTCGGGTGTAACCGAACATTACATACTCAGTTGAGAGCTATGGTGACAACATAAGGGAAAATAACCATGTAGGAAAATGAACCGAGGGAAACCCTGGAATGTGTTTGTATGACATGTGTATCAAATGAAAGGCATTAAAGAGTATTTTATGAGGGAGTGGGCCATAGTTCTATAGGTGGACGCCATTTAGGGATATAGCCATAAAGGTGGATCAGGGTTGACTCTAGAATGCGTTTGTACGATATGGGTATCAAATGAAAGGTGTTAATGAGTATTTTAAAAGGGAGTAATCCTTAGTTCCATAGGTGGACGCCGTTTCGAGATATCGCCACAAAGGTGGGCCAGGGGTGACCCTAGAATTTGTTTGTACAATATGGGCATCAAACGAATGGTGTTAATGAGTACTTTAAAAGGGAGTGGGCCTTAGTTCTATATGTGGATGCCGTTTCGAAATATCGCCATAAAGGTGGACCAGGGGTGACTCTAGAATGTGTTTATACGATATGGGTATCAAATTAAAGGTGCTAATGAGTATTTCAAAAGGGAGTAATCCTTAGTTCCATAGGTGGACGCCGTTTCGAGATATCGCCATAAAGGTGGACCAGGGGTGAACGAAAGGTGTTAATGAGTATTTTAAAAGGGAGTGGGCCTTAGTTCTACAGGTGGACGCCGTTTCGAAATATCGCCATAAAGGTGGACCAGGGGTGACTCTTTTTTTTTTTTTTTTTTTTTTTTTTTTTTGCTGCCGTCGCAGCAACCGTGTGTCCGTAGACTAAAAAACAGCCCCGTTCTGGAACCGTCGCCCACCCCGGCACCACTTTCGCATTACTTCAGGGTGGCGTTCCATATTTCTCATTTTTTAAGAGCCTACTGTTGCCCCTGCGTCCAGGTTCCCGCTATTTGCTCTGAGTGTCCATTTAATCACCACTGCTTCGCATGCGCATTTCTCTGCGCTCCCTCTCAACATCCATCAGGCGTGTCATTACTATAAATGCCATTTTGCTCACTGCAGTCCAGCATTCTTTCCTGCTGCACATATGTGAAACTAAATTTCTCGTGGTAGGTTCCTCCCCAAAGACTCATTTTCATAGATTTCGATTAACTGACATTTTGTTGTACAAGGCTTTGTATGAAAAATTATCAAGAAGAAGCAATCAGCTGTTGGGATAACACCACCTCTACTGAATTCTCCTTGCTTTGTATGGAAAAATATCAAGAAGAAGCAATCAGTTGTTGGGATAACACCACCTCTACTGAATTCGCCTTGAGTCGACATTGGCATAGTCCTGTCACGTGTTTCGCAGCAGCTCATGACCCCAAAATAGGAACGTAATTTAGTCATGAATATCGGATACTTCAATGCCTATCAGTGTTGGGTACGCCAAATGTTGAAACATCAGAAGACTGCGTAAGCTACACTCAATCGGTGTTCTTTGCCAACTGTATGTATTTATATGTATTTAGGCCCGGTTTTTCAGTAGTTGGTTAAGCTAAGCTAAGCTTAAACTAAGTTTGCTTAAACTCTAGTCCAATTTAAACTCCAGTTAAACTACTGAGCAGTTTTTCAGTCAGAGTTTAAGGCCGCTTTTGTACGGCAACATTGGTTTTTTATTATCTAGATAATTTGTAGATACTACAGCTGGATTTTGCTTACCCAACAAACATTTAAAAGATATTTCTCCAGCGAAATATATATGTAATTCCGGAGGTGATATCCAACATCATTATCTTACTTACTTACTTACTTAATTGGCGCTTAACCGTCTAAACGGTTATGGCCGTCCAACAAGGCGCGCCAGTCGCTCCTTCGCTCCGCCAACCGGCGCCCATTGTTCACACCAAGGGAGTTTAAAACGTTTTCCACCTGGTCCATCCAACGGAGTGGGGGCCGCCCTCTACCTCTGCTCCATAGGCGGGTTCCGATAGAAACACTTTCTTGGCCGGAGCATCATCTTTCATTCGCATAACATGGCCTAGCCAGCGCAGCCGCTGCGTTTTAGTTCGCTGGACTATGTTGATGTCTGCGTATAGCTTGTACAGCTCATCATTAAATCTTCTTCGGCACTCGCCATCGCCAACGCGTAGAGGTCCATAAATATTTCGAAGAACTTTTCTCTCGAACACTCACAAAGCCGCTTCATCTGCTGTTGTCATGGTCCATGCTTCTGCCCCATATAGGATTTCAGTGCTGATGTTGTTGCTGCTGTTGATGCTGGTTCCCAAATAAACGAAGTCTTTTACTATTTCGAAATTATGGCTGCCAACAGTAGCGTGGTTGCCAAGGCGAGTATGCGCTGACTCTTTGCTGGATGACAGCAGGTACTTCGTTTTGTCCTCATTCACCATCAAACCCATCTTTACCGCTTCTTTTTCCAGTTTGGAGTAAGCAGAGCTAACAGCGCGGGTGTTTAGACCGATGATATCAATGTCATCAGCATATGCCAGGAATTGCACGCTTTTATAGTATATTGTTCCAGTGCGGTTAAGTTCTGCAGCTAGTATAATTTTCTCCAGCATCAAATTAAAGAAATCGCACGATAGGGGGTCACCCTGTCTGAAACCTCGTTTAGTTTCGAACGGCTCGGAGAGGTCCTTCCCAATTCTGACTGAGCTGATGGTGTTGCTCAACGTCGTTTTGCACAGCCGTATAAGTTTTGCGGGGAAATCAAATTCAGACATAGCGGCATATAGGCAGCTCCTTTTCGTGCTGTCGAAGGCGGCTTTAAAGTCGACGAAGAGGTGATGTGTGTCGATTCTCTTTTCACGGGTTTTTTCCAACATTTGGCGCATTGTGAAAATCTGGTCAATGGTAGATTTACCAGGTCTGAAACCGCACTGATAAAGTCCAATCAGCCGGATCACGGTTGACTTCAATCTTTCGCACAATACACTTGAAATGACCTTATATGCGATATTAAGAAGGCTGATTCCACGATAGTTGGTGCATTTTGCAGTGTCCCCCTTCTTGTGGACTGGGCAAATAACACTTAGATTCCAACCGTCGGGCATGCACTCGTCCGCCCATATTTTGCTAAGAAGCTGCTGCATGCGCCTTACCAACTCCTCGCCGCCGTACTTGAATAGCTCCGCGGGCAATCCATCAGCGCCCACGGCCTTGTTGTTTTTCAATCTGGTTATTGCTATTCTAACTTCGTCATAATCGGGCGGGGGGACATATATTCCATCATTATCGATTGCGGGATCGGGTTCTTCATCTCTGCGCGGTGAATTGCTGCCTCCATTTAGGAGAGCAGAGAAGTATTCCCTCCATAATCTAAGCACTCTCTGGACATCAGTTACAAGGTCGCCGTTTTCATTCCTACAGGAGTTTGCCCCGATCTTAAAACCTTCCGTCTGTCGCCGTATTTTTTGGTAGAATTTTCGGGCGTTATTGCTGGTGGCTAGCAGCTCAAGCTCCTCGCACTCACGCCTTTCTGCTTCTGCTTTTTTCTTCCTGAAAAGACGTCTCGCTTCCCTTTTCAACTCACGATAGCGTTCACACACTCCTCTTGTCGCGCTCGCTTTTAACGTAGCCCTGTAGGCAGCGTCTTTTCTTTCGGTTGTAACGCGGATTCTTCATCGTACCAGTTGTTTTTTCGTGGCCGCCGGTAACCAATTTTTTCCTCGGCGGCAGTACGAAGTGCTTTGGAGATATGCTCCCACTGCTCCTGTATTCCTTCAGGATGAGTTGTGCTCTCAGAGAGCAGGTGTGAGAGTCGAGTTGCGAAATCATTGGCAGTCTGTTGTGATTGAAGCTTTTCGACGTCTAGCTTTCCTTGTGTTTTTTCTTCCTTGGTTTTAGCCGCGTTGAGGCGGGTGCGTATTTTGGCTGCAACGAGATAATGGTCCGAGTCGATGTTAGGTCCTCGGGTCGTGCGCACATCTACAACACTGGAGGCATGTCGTCCGTCTATCATAACGTGATCGATCTGATTGCGAGTATTTCGATCAGGAGACAGCCATGTAGCTTGATGTATCTTTTTATGCATGAACCTCGTGCTGGATATGACCATGTTCCGAGCACCGGCAAAGTCAATCAGCCTCAGTCCGTTAGAAGAAGTTTCATTTCGTAGGCTGAACTTTCCGACTGTAGGGCCAAAAACACCTTATTTGCCCACCCTGGCGTTAAAGTCGCCAAGCGCAGATGAATGATTTATTAAAAAATTTTGCTTTTATTCGAATAGCGGCGAGACGCTCGTCCACAGGCGTGAACGCCAGCACTTGGCGACAAAGTCTCTCTCCCACTACGAATCCGACGCCGAAACTGCGCTTATTCGTATAGCCACTCCAATAGATGTCACAATTTTTGATCTTCTTTCTTCCTTGCTTCGTCCAACGCATTTCTTGGATGGCGGTGATGTCAGATTTTGCTTTGACGAGGACATCAACCAGCCGGGCATCTGCACCAATCCCATTCAGGGAGTGGACGTTCCAGGTGCATGCCCTCAATTCATTGTCCTTCAAACGTTTGTCATGGTCGTCATCAATAGAGAGTGTATTTATCCGAGGCTTGTTGTTATATTTCATTGGAGTATGGTTTTACGTGGCGGGTCCCAAGCCAAGCGCACAACCCGCACAGCGGGGGTGTAAATATTACTTGCACGTTTATATAGCGAGCCGCTTGCTCCAACACAGACGCCCGCTTGCAGCCGCACCTAGAGGTGTACAGATGCTGCCGATGAGATCTCCCCCGGCTAGCCCCTAAACCGATTATGTCAGAGTGGCCTAGCCAGGTTGTCGCCTTCTCACATTAGCTCACCGCTAAACGGATGTTTAGCGGCTACCCAGAGGATACTTGGCTGCAAGCGACCAGCAGTAGTGAGCTGCTTGAACCGCATGCAAAAGAATCGCTCTGGCCATTCCCAGGTGAATAGCGGTCAGAAGCTTTCCCCACTTTCGTGAACTTCTACACACGGCTCCACCCTCCATCATCCCTCCAACATCATTATCTAGTTATTCTTAAACCAGTTAGTTCTCAAGTTGATATCCAACTTCATTCTCCAATCACTATCCAATTTTTGAGAAATTTTGTAAAATATATAGTTCTCGAGTTGATCTCCAACATCGTTCTCAAAGTATTTTCCGACCTTTGAGAGATTTTGAGCAATGTACAGTTCTCAAACGAATATTCAACACGTTTCTCCAGTTATTAGCCTACATTTGATATCGAGTTGAGGTGAAGTTGGAAAAAAATAAAAGAAAGAAAAAAAACTTTTTTAAAAATTATCTTTTATTATTGGTTAATAAAATTAACTAAAAAGTAAAAAATAAATTGACTGTAAAGAAATATAACACTATACGTTCATTGTAACCTTTAACGATAATTAGGCTTTTTCGTCTGCTACAAAAAAATTCCATATTGTACATAATTATATATTTTTAACATTAAAACTTTACACCTAAATTATTAAGTCTTACAGTTTATGTCACAGTTCTAATTGTTCTAATAAAAAGCGTGTTAAATTTTGATGGTATAATTAAGAACATTTAGGACCTCCTTTTCTTGCTATCACAATGTAACACGCTTTTACTAGAACAATTAGAACTGTGATATAAACTGTAAGATTTAATAATTTAGGTGTAAAATTTTAATGTTAAAAATATATAATTATGTACAATATTGAATTTTGTTGTCGCAGACGAAAAAGCCTAATTATCATTAAAGGTTATACTAGGTTCAAACACACACTAAATTGGCAATTTATACTATTTGGGCAATTTGTTACGCAATTTGTCATATAATAAATTGTAATAATAAATTGCCAATTTAAAAAAAATTGCGTAATAAATTGTTTCAAACTGCAAATGCAACATTGTAAAGTGTGTCTATTGAGTATATTTAAACGTCAGCTACGCACGGCTGAACTATATGGTTGGCTCATTTCATCAGCTGATTTTATGTCTTTCATTTCACTGGAGTAGAGATTGTCAAAAGAAGATGGCAAACTCAAAATTAAACCAAAACATTGAACACATTTTCTTACAAAACACAAAAATTTCAAAGTTTTATGTTTTCATTCCATTTCATTCGCCTAATACCAACACGCACATTTTGACAGTCTGAACAAAGGTATGTTCTTGCTGTAGAGATGAGCGAACCAGCTATCAAATTACTATTGTGTAAGCTAAATCGAGTTGTATGAACAGCACTCAATTCAAATCGAAATTTCCTCAATTTATTTTTCTATTTGAACATAGTATTACAATGAACTTATAAAGTGTTATATTTCTTCACAGTCAATTTATTTTTTATTTGTAGTTAATTTTATTAACCAATAATAAAAGCTTGTTTTTAAAAAAGTTTTCTTTTTTCCTTAATTTTATTTTTTACTTTTTAGTTCGTTTTATTAACAAGTAATAGAAGCTTGTTCTTAGAAAAGCTTTTTTCTTAAATTTAATTTAAATATGAATTTTTTTAAATTTTTAGGTGGGTAAAATATTGTTTAAATTAGGTATGTAATCTTTACTTAGTTATTTACAACGTTTCTCATCCTATCCATTTCTTTTAATGCATCAACATTACAAGGTTTCTTCGAAGTCAACTTTGAACAGTAAAGTTCCTCTATTCGAGTGTTAACTAACTTAAAATCATATTTTATTTTGACTTTGCCTATGTCGCGTTCAGTTTACAACTACTTATTGCAGATCTCTGCTCTGTTCCATCGCCAAAAATCTGTAAAACAAAACCAAGTGCGCAGAAAAGTATGCAACAAAAAGTATGCAACTTTTAGCGATAACAGCCTAACTAGCCTAACAGCATACACATACAAAGCGAAGTTACCTGCGTTCTTTAGGACTTAGGCTTTTATTCCCTTGTGAATATAAATCTTTACGGATAACTCTGTTATCGATTAATTTATCGAATTCTCGCAAAGTAATATTGCATTGTCATCGGAGTTATACATGTATGCAAAATTTCAGCTCAATCGGACACCGGGAAGTGTATCCAATTTAACTTGCAAGATTTGATTACAGACAACAGCCAAGTGAAAGTAAATAAAATCTTATAAAAAATCTCTAAGGTGGTACCACCAAAACCCACAGCTATTTATTGTGCAAAATAAAAACCTGATTGATAACAGTAATGAATGAAGCGTAATTTATCAAAAATAAAACATATATATTTTATTTTATTTTCGTGAAAATACTGTAGTATTGGAATCTTACACTTGAGTCCAGTCAAAGAACCACAAGTTGGGAACTATCATTTTTCAACTTAAGTAATAGCATTTTTCGCTTTACAAAAAATTCCCTTTTTTGCTGAGTACAATATGATTCTAAAGTTTAGCCACTGTTTCGTAACAACTCTTGAGATTTTAGAGGTATGCTAGTTATCAACATGAGCTCTAATGGTACTCAATCCCAAATGCTTGTTGGATATATTCGACGCCATTTCGAGCGAAAGCAAATCATCGATAGGTTAACTAGAGTTTAACCCTGCCACATCGGCCACTTAAGCTCAGCTTAAACTTCAGTTAAAGTAGACCGAAAAACCGTAGAATTAAAGGTATTCTCAGTTTAACTGACAAACTGAGTTGAACTTGTACTGAAAAACCGGACCTTAGTTTGAGGATATCATCGGGAAGTGCAAATTCTCCAAAACTAAACATCTGGATGATTTTTTGCACAGAAAATTTTGATTTATCTAAATCTTTTGAGACAATAAGTAACGCTGTAGAGAGAGTTACACTTTAACATTTTAATTTAAAAAATAGACCATAATTTTTTAGAGGCCCCAGCGGGCTAGGTGCCTTAGAATATACCCGCGCCAGGTATGGCTGTCGTAAGAGGCAACTAAAATACCACACGTTGTGTAACACTACCCTTTCAAGGGGATGCCAGCACAGTTTATAGCTTCTACAACCTAATTATCAACCTCATTTATCGTGGCGAATGCTGTTTCTTAAACAGCCGAAGCTCTGGCGACCCCAAGCTCCTCATGTGGGCGGGATGACCTATAATGTTCAATGTGATTAAATCATTCCCGAGATGGTCGGACTTATACCTTAATGGTGCTTATTACCGGAATATGTCGGTTGTATATCCGGCAAAGAACCATCAATTTCTATAACACTCCCTTCGGCGAGTGTCTTTATAGCTACAACAACAATCATGCATTGAAATATTCGAAACGGTTGCACAATTGAAAACTGATCGTTCCTGTGTAGGAGAACTGCCCCTGTTCCCAAAAACTTACTCTGTATATTGATTAAATTTTTTATCATCTGTGTAATTCTCTATTTCCGTTACTGTTTCCAATATCAAAGAACAAATACGTTGGAAAATTTGTTTTAGAACATCCCTAGTGGAAGAAAAATGTAATTATGCCAAATTTTATTTGCTTTAACATCGTAATTAGATTTACTCTGAAGGCTCAACATCTATACGATCCGTTAGCATATAAAGTTCAGCAATGAAAAATGGATTCTGCAAAAACGAAAAAAAAAAAACCATTTAATCTTTATGAACTAAGCTCACTTTCACTCTTACCGTTGGTGAACTTTCTGGCCGTGGTGATTCGATTTGTTGATTTAAGGCTTGATTTTCCTTCAATTCCTCCATTGTTGGGCCGACTGTGTGATGCGCTTCAAATGCCTCGACCAAGCGACGAAAACTGCTGGCCGTCAATTGATGTAACATATGGTACATCATATTATCGCAGAAACTCAGAAAGCTAAAATAGTTAAAATTTATATGGGAAAATTTTCTACCTTTCATAAAATTCGGAAGAGTGTAATTGTCCTGTAAAAGGAAAGTTCGTATTCATGTCCGGGAATTAGGAATTTTATCATGACATCCTATGAGCTGGCGCGTAGCAAAAAAGCAATAAGAAGTACTGTGTTGTATAGGCCCGAGTACAGGAGTTTCGAATGAGTGGGATAACACATTTTGTGAGTACAATATGAAGATGGTTCTAATGAACCAAGCGAACGACTTTTCTCTTGAATTGTATGAGACACAAAGAGAATTGACAAAGAATAGTACTGAAGAACTTCCATCAACCGTCACAGGTGATAAACGAGGACAGGGATTCAAAGCGTTGTCTAGCGCAACCCTTTAAAGAGTTTTCCAGCGTGATTCAAACCTTCTTCTTAGGTACGCCACCTACCCGTATCGAATCGTATTTATTTAGCAGAAGAGGCTCTAGCCATTCCAAGTTTCTCAAGGAAGGAGGGACTTGGATGATCTAGAATCCTCAACTTGACCATATCAAATTGTTCCGAGATGGTCGAGCTAATACTTGAATGGCACTATTTTCAGGAACGTGCCGAATCAATATCCGGCAAAGGGCACCCATTACGTTTTCCAAACCACGCACAGGAGATGCACATGTTGCCAGGAAAACGCAATGTGGAAGCACTATCCTCGTGGAATGGTTAAAATAGCATAGACCTAGAAAAGATGTAGAGCCTGAAACGTTTGCAATAAGCTAAAGGGAAAACCTCTGCCCAAGTCTCCACAACAAATGTCTGGAATAAAGAATATTCCCCACCAAATGGAAGTCAGCCTGACTAGCCCTCATTCCGAAGAGCAGAGGAAACTGCAACTCTCCATTGTCTTTCCGCTCAATGAGCATCTGAAGACAGCAGGAGTGTAGAGCCTCCTGGAGCAACGTCTCATGACGCCTCTCTGAGAGCACACTCTACCATATATGCCATAGCAGAAGTGATAGATTGAGTCAGGAGCCAAGCAATACCGGTAGTTATGCTGATCACGCCGGAACTCAAAAACGCCATTATTTTTGCTGTCAGACCTGCATCTTCTATACGAAATGCCTTACCATCAAAGAAAAGTAAGGATAGCGGCTGACCACCCCAGCATACGTTACTAAGTTCGAATCTCTGCAAATTACTGACAACAGTCTTCGTCGGTTGGATGTTGGATATGCTAGGAAAAATCTTCTTCTTCGATTTTGCTTATGACGTTGCAGTTTAAATTAAACCAGGTTATGCCCAGCGTAAATTAATACAAAGAGTCTCATTTCTCTTCTGTTTCTCTAAAGCGACTCTGAGGGAATTAAAGCATAGGAAAATCCACGTGCAAGAAAGCCATTCTTATGATCTTCAGACATTTGGGATGCAATAAATATTATTATCCTATTATTTAATGTCTGTTGTACTATAAAAGATCATACATGATCTCATTGTGCTAATATTTATTTCTTTTAATAAATGAAATAAATGAAATGAAATAAAACAACGGATGCATTGAGTGGTACTCACCTTGGTTGGATGGATTTCGCGGAACCCACACCGACTTTTCTTCCCGCTGACATATGTATGAAAATGAATATACGAAATCGGGACAGAAGAGAGCAAAGATGCTGTTGCCATACAGATACGATAAGTGGATCAGGGAATTAAATCCAGAGCGACCACATGGATAGGTGGACATGTATTTGATGAAATTTCCATGGCTACTTCGGCAAATATCTCCACAGAATCATAAACTTTGAACACTTTCTACAAATGTGAGCATCTCGCTCAACAGCGAAGGACTTTAAAAGAGATACTTGGCAACTTATCTCTGGGTAGTGTTATCAATATCACAATCTACGGAAGGGACCCGCAGATTCAAAAGGCACAGATTTCTCCTACATTTGGGAAGTAATGAGGCTTAAATAATCTTGGTCAGCACAAAAAGCAATTCCATCTTCTGCGAAACCTATGGAAAAAAAGAACATATACAGGTCGGTGAAGATTGCTACGAAGGCTCCAAAGTTTATATTATGGTGACACATGTCAACTGGAGTTTTATGGGTATTTTCAGGATCATTGGTTTGATTAGTGAAGAATTTTTCGATGGTAGATTTCTAGGCACCTGACTCAGCTGCTGTAAGAAATAACCAGCGTCGAAGTAGGCATAAGTACGCTTTGAAATAACCAAGGGGAACACGCGAATGAAAAGCGAACAACGAGTTTTTTTTTTGGTATGATTATGGAACCGGCGGTTTTGGTAGACAAATACGTGGGGCCACGGCGGCCCACTTTTTCAGTAAAGGGTTGAACTCTTAAATCAAGGGCCCTAAAAAGTTTAGCGTGGTTGTCATTAGCGGCTGTGCTTGTGTTTTTTTTAGCTATAAGTCGCGATTTCTAAGCCGCGGCACGGCGCATGCTACTGTCACGTTTACGGCCTATCCAATTTCTTTCGTCCTTGTGTTACTCAGCTGAATGATCACTGAATGGCGTGACGTAAGATTCAATATGGGTCGTTAATAGATTGCTTCCGATGTATAGTGTGCATATACGAGGTGGGAAGAGGTCGGGATAATCCACTTCAAGAAATATTTGTCTTGCTTAACTATAAAAAATGTTTTCGTGTTAATAAGTATTTACAACTTACTTCGATAGCATTTTGCAAAAATTTCTTTTCTTCGCACGATCCGTAAAGTTCATAGCTTCTTTCATTTTCTTTATTGATGGATAGAAGTTAATTTCGTCCGTGGGAAAAAATCCACGTTGTGTGATGGCCGCAGTGCAGGCATCAACTGCGATGTATTGAAAGAAATTACAAAGATTTGAGTGTCAAACTGGATTTTCGTATGAATTTTCGGTCAATTACTCACACAGCATTTTCCTTGACCGTCCATGAAATTCGCGCAACGTGGCTTTCATGCGTTCATAAATTCGCATGTGGGTCTCCAGAAAATAAAACGGATGCCATTCTTCGATCACTAAACGTACAATGCAAAAGTGATATGATATTGTAACGAATTTACTCACTTCCGCTTATTTCAAATCTTCTGCTAACGGTCGAATCACTAAACTGTTGAATAAATAACTCCACTTTTCAATAATGCAAAATGGCCTTTATTAGACTACTTTCAAAATAACACTTCTATTGCTCGACAGATAGCGTGCTTCTGATTCTCGCGCCTCTACTGTTGGTGCTTTTATACTCTGTGATTTCCTCGTTGCATCTTCTAGGCGCTTCAAAAATTTACTTAGTTACTGCCATATATTTATAACTACAGATGCCCGTGTATAGCTTCTCATACGCGCGTGAGCGACTCTTCCACAATTACAATTGCATAATTTTGGGAGCATCTCAGATAAGATATCTGCATGTGTTTGTGCGTTGCTTCTCCGCTGCGTGTACGTACATATGTGTAGACATAATGATTGATTCGTTTATGTAGATACATAATGATTGATTTATGGATGTGCGTACAAGTCACTCTTAGCATCGGCTTAGAGATGACAGTACCCCTTAATGTTGCTAATATTCGTAACAATATTATAAGCAGGGACTTTAACGGTTATAAGCTTCTATACTTCTATGCATGCGCGGTATTAAATTTAACAAAACACACGGCTTTACTGCTATATTATCTGTATACTGCAGCATTTCAACATCTTCGATCCCTTGTTCGGGTTCGGTATCTTCGTTGTACGCTTCATCGCAGTGTCCGCTTAAGAGTGCTGAGAAATGTACGATCATAATCTAAGCTCTCTCTGGACATCTGTTGGCAGGTTATCGTTTTCCTTTTTCGCGACGTGACCTTATGGGCGGCATTGTTTCTTTCGATTGCAACGCGTGTTTTCTGGACGGAACCAAGTGCTCTAGAGATAAGTTCCCACTTCTCATGCATTGCGTCGGGTTGACTTGTGCTCTCAAAGAGCAGTTGTGAGAGCCGAGTTACAAAATCAATGAAACTTTGTTTCCATTGCACTCTTTCGAAGTCTAAACTTTTTTGTGTCTCTGTTGTTTGCTTTTAGTTGCGCAGAGATGGCCTGCGATAGGATAGTGATCGGAGTAAAGACATAGCATATGTATGTCTCCACATAATTGATCTGAGTGCGTGTATTTCGGTCATGGGACAGCCTCATTGAACACTTCAACTTGGTGCTAGATATGACTCTGTTACGGGCACCGGTGATGTCGATAAAGTCCATTCATTTAGGAGAGATTTCATAGTGGAGGCTGAACTTTCTGACTATGACGCCTTGACGTTGAAATCGGCAAGCTCAATCGTGGGAGCAGCGGTTTTTGAACATTTGTACTTGGCGACGTATTCTCTCTTCCACCAGAAAATGTCACAGGTTTCAATGGTTTTATTGCACTGCCCATCGCATTTTTTTAAGGGCGGTGATGTCAGCTCATGCCTTCACGAAGGAATCAACCACCGGCATCCTCCGAATAATGGCATCGGTCATTCATGAGCATAGTCTACAACTAAAGGTCTTTAAACGATTGAAAGGGTTGTCATCAAAAATGGGTGCCACTACCGCGTCTGGGACTTATGCCTGCTTGTTATACCCAGCTGTACTTGTACACAGGGTATTATAACTTTTATTGGGTAACGGCTCTTTTTAAAATAAGGTTTTATATAGCGGGTTAATGTTTTGTTAACCGCTTGAACAGCAACTCCATTGGTGAAAATAGATATCGTCTTCCATATATCAAAATAATCAGAGTCGAATAAAATTTCGATTGTGCCATGTTCTCCGTGCATTTGTGACACGTTGGCATAATGAAAAAGTGGGATACCCCTGCCAAATTTGGTACACAGGTTTGCTGGTCTTTTTAATTAATTAATATCTAATACTCTCATAAGTTCTTACCTGCAACATTAACGAAAGTAAGCTTCATTAATTGCACAATATCTGCACGAAATCGTAGAATAGCTTTAGCCAATGGTGGTATCGCAATAAATAGATGATCGTGAAGATAAGCGCGAGCTTCGCTTTGCTTGCGCCACTTAACGGTTTTCTCCCAAACCTTGAAACCTTTCCACACGCGAAAAACTGCAAAACTGTGTATCTTTATGATGCTCAAAAATTGTTGGAACTCTTGCTGCCATTGCATGAGTGGCGTGAAGAAGTTCTCGGACAAATGCCAATAGGTAACGCCATGTCGACTCATCGTGAAATAATGATATTTATTTGGAAGTTCTTCATATTTTACTTCCCTGTAAAGAGTCACAGAAATTAAGGAAATTATTCGAATAGCAATTATGAAAATGAGAGTTTATTCTCCTTTAGCAGACATACTGGGACACCAATGCCAAGCCGGTTGTCAGCGCAGTGAGTTGAGTCCGGTTTTTCAGAATTTGATTAAGCTAAGCTTAAACTAAGTTTGTTTAAAATTTAGTCAAATTAAAACTCCAGAGCAGTTTTCAGTCACAGTTTAAGGCCGCCTAACGGCCTTTTTGTACGGAAATATTGGTTTTTTATTATCTCGATAATTTGTAGATACGCCAACAGTTGGATTTTGTTTACCCAACAAACATGAAAGAATATTTCTCCAGCCTAAGAGAAATATATATCTAGTTCTTGAGTTGATATCCAATATCATTCTCTAATTATTCCCAAACCTGATAGTTCTCAAGTTGATATTCAACCTCATACTCCAATAACTATCCAACCTTTGAGAAATTTTAAAAATCTATAGTTTTCGACGTCATTCTCAAATTATTCTCCAACCTTTGAGAGATTTTGAGAAATGTACAGTTATCAAAAGAATATCCAACACATTTCTTCAGTTGATATACTACATTATACATATATAGTCGATCCCATGGTTAGGTTTTTTTTACCTTAGGTCCCTACACGCTAGCCGCGCTTCGAGAAAATGTATTATTTCTTTTCTTGTATCTTTTCATGTACATAACTTGAATTTAAAATTATTATTAATATATACATACATGTGAATATAGTTAGTGATATAATTTTATGAAACAATACTGTCTACAACTGGATGCAGACGTGAGGTTAAATTTCAGGTATTTAACTTAGAATACAGAAATGAATGTTTGTTATTGCAATGAATTAAAGATTTTTAGTGTACTAAATATATTTCTAATAAATTTTTTGAAAGACTCGATCAATTCTTGATTCCGTGAAATATCTATTATGTTGTATGGTTGTATGTTGAGCTCCTTGCAAAGGGTTTCATGAATTCTTCTCGCATTCTGGTACCTGGAACACGAGTAGATTAAGTGACAAATTGACTGTGCTTCTCCTTCGTTGCATGGACATAAGTCTGTATCAATAATATGGAAGCGCTTCAAGTAAGCTTTGCAGAAACTGTGACCAGTTAAGCACTGCGTCACTTCGAATGAAACTACAAATCTTTCACTATATATCTCTGCTTCCTTTGGCGACTGGAAGAACATTTTTGTGGTACTGCCTGTCGTTTCATCTGTGTATTCACGACGCCATGCTTCTTGCGTTTCTTGCTGTATAATTGCTTTAGTATAGCTCATAGGAGACTTTTTGTAAACAGTACTTGTAGGTAGCCCTGCCGCTTCCTTGGCTGCTTTATCTGCTTGCTCATTTCCATCGATGCCAGTATGAGCTTTTACCCAAAAAAAATTTATATGGTTTTTTTGACGTAGAAAGCACAACCGCTTATGTATTGACGCTATTAATGGCGTCGTACTGCTTCTATTTTTGATAGTTTCAAGACATATTGGCTATCACTAAAAATTTGTAGGTTTTGTGTTGCCAAGTACCTTTGAGCCTAGAATAGCGCAGAATCGATTGCGTACGCTTCAGCTTGGAAAACGCTGCATGCATTGTGAAGCTTAAATATTTCTTTTTCAGAAGTTCCATCTGGATGGATGATAACAAAGGCGGATCCGCATTCTTTCGTTTCTAGTTTGCTTCCGTCTGTAAAGATTTGTGTGGTATGATGTGCTATTAAGCTGTCAATTCCGGTCTGTCTGCTGATTTTGCTATATTCAATGGTTTGCCGATCGGCTGGGTGTAGCAAGTCTTTCGGATGTATATCTCTATCTAAATCAACTTCTACTGGTAACCCAGTTTTTCCGCCTTGTTTTTTGATCTCGTATATTTTGCTTATTTCTGCAACTTTAAGATGGAGTGGCGTGAACGTAGCTAGTGCTAGTGCAGAAGTTGCGGACACAGTGTGAAAGCCACGTATCGCCTTTATTAGGGCTGGGACTATCCGCATATTCGAATATCCGGATATCCATACGGATATACGTTGACACGGATAAAAACCGGACAGCATGGATATCCGGTTAATATTCGTTTGTTAAGCTATCCGGATATCCGGATTTATGGAGATCCGGTTAATAACCGTATTTTTGGATATCCAGTGAAAGCAACAAATTGATGTACCATATATGTTTATTTAACATTAATAACAATAAATTCGTGGGGCATTTAAATCAATTAACAACGTTGTTTCACAATATAAACAAATGGCACTGTTCTTATTTTCACTTGTTTGTAAAATTGTGGCTTTTTAATTTTTGACGTTAATTTAATAATCTACAAACATATTTTGTGAATAATTTTTCGATGTTTGCTTCGTTCAATTCTCATATACAGATATTCAACTTAAATATTCCAGTATCCGGACATACGGATCTCCGGATTTTCCGTTTACGTATCCGGATAGACGAACAACGGTTTTTTGCTTAGCTATCCGGTATTCGAATATCCGGTTTATCCGGATAGTTGAAAAATCCGGATGCAGTTCACAGCCCTAGCTCTTATAGCGAAACTTCTTTGAAAAGATCGGAGAAGCTTACGAACGCATTAGTAGTTAGTTGCTCCTCCCCATGTATGTAGGTCTCACATATGTATTTGCATATATTATTAAAAATTCGTTGCGTTTTTCCAATAATATAGCGTGCATGGCTGATAAAATTTAAATTGGTATCTATTCAGCCCTATTCTGTATTTCGACTTGGATTGGAATTTTTTCGATTTGGCAATTTTGGTATTCTGTGTTCCAATCTCTTTGGATCCAACTTCGAATCGTTCGATTTTGTGTATTCTGCATTTCGATCGTAGTTCCGTTTTTCTAAGTTGCAAATTAGTTGGTGGAAAAATATTTTATTTTTATTTTTTTTATTAATTTATAACAGAATTTTAACAAAAATGTAAGTAAAACTTGTTAAGAAACGTAGAAGGCTTGATGATGATTGTTTTTTATATGTTTCCAGGTCAAAAACAACATGTCGACTTCGAAGTCCTTGGACGTATTTGCTCCGCAAAAGTATCTAACACATACTTATTATTAAGTCGACAGTTTTTTTTGAACCTTAATAAGAAAATAAGTCATTAAACTTTACCACTTTTAAGTTCAATTTCTTACAATTCGTCACTCATCTCAAATGGATTACACAAATCTCGCAATATTTGCCTTTCCATTCTCGCCTGGCTATTTTCGTATGTGTTGCTTTTCAACTCCATAAATAATGCCGCGTCTATTGATTCCATTATAATAGACAGCTACAATTTGTGTCTGTTCGTTGGGTCCAGTTATATGCCAAAGCAAGCTGCCAGAGTAGAGGAAGGTGAAGCGAAAACGTAAACAATCCTTGCGTAAAGAATAAATAAATCTTTATAAAGTATTTTAGGCCAGTGCAATGAAATTAGCATCCACAAAATTCAGAAAATATCAACTATATTCGTGCAGGAATCCGTTTTAACAAAACTTGGTGGCCACGGTAGGGAATTGGCCAAAAGAACGACAAAAACACACTTACAATTATGAAAGCACTTCACTCAAAAAAATATAACACTGCTGAAATATATTCTATTGCTTTTTTTTGTACAAACTGGCCTGGATAATAAAATATAAACGTTTTTCAGTGTTTTTTACAAATTTTCTTTAATTTATTTTGTTCCAATTTTCACACATTCCGTACAAACAGCTGATTTCGAAAAATTATTTGCTCTTCCTCTTCTCGTTACGATTCCGTCGTAATGCAGAATACCCAATTTCGATTTAAGCGGAGCGTAGAACGGGAACGTAATAGAAATGCAGAATAGGGGTGATTATAACTCCGAGAAGTTTTATAGACTCTACCAACGGCAAGTTAGTTCCATTTAAGTAAATTTTCGCTTTTCTATTCTTGCGTAAACGCTACTGCCTTCGTTTTGTCATCACCAAATTGTAGTTTGACATCGTTTCCCCATTGATGTGTTTGGCATAAATCAGCATTAGCTATACATTCGAGCTGCGCGCGTGTTTTTGCAGACACGGTAAGGAGCACATCTTCGGCAAATGCTTGAATTTGGCATCCATTTGGTAGTGGCATGGTCAGTAGGCTATCTAAAATTATATTCCAAAACATAGGACCACATATGGAACCTTGGATACACCCTTTTGACATTGATTTTTTGGTAGTGGCATCAGCATATTCTAATCTAACTGATCGGTTATCTAGATACGTTTAATTAAGTTATAAATATTTGATGGAGTACGTTGGCATTCCAGCTGTTGAAAATTATAGGCCACCAAGCATTATCAGAGAGACGCAAATCACCTGGTATTTCTGGCTTCTTCTTTCTTTTATATGATGGATTGCGTTGTATAACGCGTCGGTTGTCGACGTTTGCTGTTTAAAGCCAAATTGCTTATTAGACTACAAGTTATTGCTTTATAAGTGGAAAGTCAACCGCTTAGTGAGTAGTTTTTCCAACACTTCGCCTAATATTGGTAAAAGCCCTATTGGTCTGTATGATGATACATCACCAGCCACTTTATTGGGTTTTGGTATCACTTTGACATACGCTTCTTTCCATGCCTTCGGAAAGTAACCAATCTTTAAAGAAGCGTTGTATAGTTTAGTTATTAAATCAGAATAGTCATTGATTACCTCCAAACATATATCTGATGTCAGGTGATCTAATACAGGAGCTCTATCAGGATTCATTGTATTAATAGCCTCGGCGACCTCGGCTTCTCTCAAGTCTTTATCGTCAGGTGTACTTATGCTATTTTTTACTTAACTGCGGATTTCACGCTGGCGTCTGGGTCGAAGTGCTGCAGTAGAACGTTTGCTGTTTTGATACTGGTCTCTGTGGTACTTCCTGCATGGTGCAGTGTCGTGGGCGGACGCTGTACGGGTGCATCTTTTATGATTCTATTTGTGACCGACCGAACATCTCCTTTACCCTGGTTGTTGCAAAAATCTCTGAAATATTGTATTGAAGCTGCATTCAGTGTTGCTGCATACTCGTGCTTTGCATCGGAATGCATTTTAGCATGGTTAGGTTAGGTTAGGTGATAGCTGCCCTAATAATGGAAGCTCACTTGGACAACATGAAGGTCCATTGTGATACCACATGCAATAAAATATTGGTAACATAGGTATAGTTACTTAGAGAATCGTTGGGTAGCAACGATAAAGCTCCGAATTATACCGATCTCAACTTTGGATAAATCCTCGGGAGATCCAAGTGAGTCGCGACAGAAGTACTTTCGCCTAGTTCTGGAAAAAGCTGGGCAATGAAGCATAAATTTATTTTGTGATTCCACCTCATCATCCTCCATACAGCTGCAGCAGGATGAAGTTTCCAGGATATTGAGACGTGCCGCATGAATACCCATGGTAAAGTGCCCTCTCAAAACCCCAATGACCATTGATAGTTGAGCCTTAGTGAACCACTTTCGGCCAGAAAGATTTTGCTACCCTGCAAGAGGTGGTGTCCGCCCAACGATTGCTGAGCTGACTCGAGGCCCAGCTATGGAGCCATGATAATTCCTCTTCTCCACTCCTCTCTCGGTGGAATGACTGGGGTTAAGGTTGTATAGAGAGCATCGATCCCATGGACGACTAACACATTTCAGCTTCTCGCGTGGAAGACTAACACGTTTCAGGTTCTCGAGAGGAAGACAGTTCATTAAGGAAAGCTTAAGTTCAGGCTTTGCAGGCTCGTGAGAATATTTTTGCAAAGTTATGCAAAAAACATTATGTTATCTATTTTAATCAATATATCGGAAACCATAGGTGGCACATGAAAAGTTTAACACTAGTTTTATTTGTGATATAATTTTCTACATTTTTTCCGTGGTCATCTTTTTATAAAATAAACTCATAAAAAATATTACTGTAAAAATGAATATTTTCATTGTCGGATACACTTTTTCGCGAATATATAGACCCCACTTCATTATTAACGAAAGCCCCACGGGCCATTGCTGGATCTTCAGAGCAATAAGGCTTCTGTCCGGTTTCTACCATAGAAGAACCCGAGATAGCTGCTTTCGCCAGAAAATTGTATCTGACTGATTTAAAAAAAAGTTCCTGCATCAGCCATCACGATCCCTGTTGGGGGTTACCCAGCTGATTAAGGGACCTGGAATAACTTCTTTGGGTGTTAGGAGCGCCTCTCCGTCTATGTACTCAAGGTTGAAGCATTGAATAGCCAATTTCGTGTTTTTGGGATTTTTATATAGTAACTAGAGTAGCCGGAATACTTTGTGAAAGAAAACCGGTTTACCTACGTATCTTTAAAAAGAGATCCTCGCTTTCAGTATTCACTTTCTATCCCATTGAGATTGAGTTTTCCTAGGACTCTGCCGTGAAAGTGCATAATCCTGGCCTATCTCCATACAGCTCCTAGATAGTTAGATTCTGAAAGGTTAAATCAGAGACGTCTTTGGTTAAACCATGATGTAGAGAATATGTAGGTGTAATTAGATGTTTTCGTTTGAGTTTAGCTTTGCTACTTTTTGTTTATTCAAGAGGAAGGGAAGACAAAATTGACTTACAAATACGATTTTAGTTGCAAAACATCGCCGAAATTATTGCCATTTCTCCGAAGCAAGCGAACATTTAACACAGCCAGGAGATGAATTATTTTCCAACAGGGAGGACCAAAGTATTAAGAACTCATAAAATCAGAGAGGCCAGTGGAGTTTGTAAATGAAATTCAGCGATCACGTGCTCCCGAGGCTCAGAAAAATATTGCCTGAAAATCATGCGTATTGGTGATACATCCTTCTTTTTGCCGATGAATATTTACTCATATTTTCCAAATTGGACTGTTTAGGACTGACATCTACGCCGTTTCGCCTCATACGAGGGCGGCGGGATGTCGGTGACCAAGAACTGCCAACCCACTAATCCAGCGTGTTATGCGGACCGTGCCTATTGGACGATTTGCAGCCAGGGGATAAATTCGGCTGTATTCGAACGGAGCCTTCCCGATATCGGTCCACCTCGGGAAGTATTAATGGCCTTATCACAGTAAGGGGCGCTGCTGTGGCGGACGGTTCTTTCCCCGTATATAATACTGGACCGCTGAGCCCGCCTTGTCGGGCAGGTGGTCGTACGACCAAGATGAACGACTTATTACCTGACTGTAATAAGGACGATGTAAAGAGGAGGACTGAGTCGCAATCCAAGGACGACAAATACGAATTAAGCGATGCGTCGGACTCGGGGAGCGAGAGTAGTGCTGATTCAATGAACTCCGTGTTGGAGAAGCACACAAATGAAAACGGAGTAGAAGAGTGGAGAAGGGTACGGAGCAGAGGAAGTAAAAGGGCTCTCCCGCAGTACCGTGCAGCACTAAGAATTGTACAACGCTTGGAAGCAGTGGTCGACCCAACAGAAGCGGAGATCGAGCGCTTGGAATGGGCCCATGAAGCGGTAGAAATAGGTCGAAGGCAATTCGAAAGGTTTGCTGCGAGATACCCTCGGTACTGCAACCGGTACGAGGAGGATGAAGCGTGGAATGGCAGAATGAAGAGACAACGTTCGGCGGAAGGCGACAAGCCTGCTTTCAAGAGGCAGAAAGGACCCAGTGCTATAGCCGCGAGGCAGGGCAGTCGCATAGACAAGACAAGTAGGTCCAAAGCTGTAAGACAGATGGGCTCCAATAGCGAGGTAGCAACTACTTGGAAAGCTGCGAGTCAGAGGGAAGTTCCAATTAAGGAAGTAGGAGATAAGCCAAAGGGAGATAACGCTAAGACTCCGGCTTTCTCGGAAGCGCTAAAGGGAGTTAACGCTAAGACTCCGGCTTTCTCGGAGGTGCCAAAGGGAGATAACACTAAGACTGCTGCTTTTCCCGAGAAGATGAGTGATGTGGCAAAGCAGTCACTGACTGTGGCGCTGGTTGATCGTAGCAGTCCTTTCGGACAAATGACTACTGAAAGGTGGAGATCTGTGGAAAGAAGCTGATTAGCTTAATGCTTAAGATGATGCGGGAACAACCAAGTAAGCCCCTTCCAACCTTTGATTCGGGGGGATGGTATATTGGTGTGAAGTTAATAGCGTGCGACAACATCGCGAGCTTGCGGTGGCTGGAGGAAGTGGTTCCAAACCTCCAAAGGCAAGGCACGAACGCGCGGTTTGAGGTGGTGGATAAAGCGCAAATCCCCACCGTACCAAAAGTTAAGGTATGGATACCATGCGTGATGAAGTCGGAGGATACACTGCGACTTCTGCAGAATCAGAATCCGAACATACCGACACAGGATTGGAAGGTACTTACTGTATCTCGGCCTACCGAGGATGGTCAGTTCTACATCTTCCAAATAAACAAGCAGGCGGGGATATTTTGTACACGCAGCTTGGTAAAATGTCCTTTGGCACCGGCAAAATTTACATGCGACTCAGGAAAAGAAGTCCCGAGGATAAAAACCCTAACACGCTAGAGGTGGGCGAAGTCGAAAAGGACCTAAAAAGCCTAAGGGAAAAAAGACAGGTGGAGGTCCCCGACGTCACCACGAACGTGCTAGAAGAGGACCAACCGCTAAATGGAGCTGTGACTCGCACAGAGGAACACCCTGCACAACAGCCACTAGAGGCTAAAGGGGGCCTCGAATACTCTAAACCAAAAGGGCAAGGGGAGGACGACGACGTCAAGACGAAGGTGCTGGAGGGGGAAAAACAGCCCAATGGTGCTGCGAGTCCTACAGATAAACGTCCAACACATTAAAGTGGCGTCGAGCGAACTCCTCCTAACCCTTGAGGAGGGTTCGTTTGACGTGGCGCTGATCCAGGAGCCGTGGATCTCATCGGGAAGAAAGGTTTCTGGACTTAGCGCGCGCGGGTTTGGCGTTTACTACGCGCAAACGGAAGGACGGGTGCGAGCTGTAGTAATGGTAAGGAAACAGCTGCATTCATATATGCTGTCTAATTACACCACTGAGGATCTCGTAGCGGTGGCCGCTGAGCAAAAGAATAAGCAAGCATTTATCCTGGCGTCCTGCTACATGGCCCATGCTGCGGAGGTCCCACCGATGGAGTGCAAAAAGCTAGTACAGGAGGAAGGGCGCAAAGGGCGGTTGGTCATAGGCGCAGATGCAAATGCGCACCACAATGCGTGGGGAAGAGCAGATACGAACGAGAGAGGCGAATCTCTGTTTTGTTTCATCCTGCAAACCAATTTGCAGATAGCCAACAGGGGAAATGTCCCTACGTACATTGGTCCAACATCCAGCAATGTTCTGGTTATTACGTTTAGCTCCGAGCGTGATATATCAAGGTTTGATTGTATGGTTCTTGACAGACCATCCTTCTCCGACCATGCGTATATCAGCTTCAACATCCCCCTAAAGAGGGTAGAGAAGGGAGGAACCTTTAGAAACCCTAGGTCAACAAACTGGAATAAATTCCAGAA
This sequence comes from Eurosta solidaginis, assembly GCF_040869045.1. Classification (NCBI taxonomy): domain Eukaryota; kingdom Metazoa; phylum Arthropoda; class Insecta; order Diptera; family Tephritidae; genus Eurosta; species Eurosta solidaginis. The sequence continues at coordinate 141,786,972 of NC_090322.1, forward strand.
ACATGTAGAAACAAAACTGGGACAACCCAAAGAGGTTGCTAATGTAGAGGAACTGGAGGAGTCGAATGAATTCCTAACAAGGACGGTTATGACTGCGTATAACAAAGCTTGCCCTCTAAGAAGATTCAGAGGAAAAGCAAAGCCGCCATGGTGGAGCAATGAGCTGAGTCTTCTAAGAAGACAGGTAAAAGAAATGTTGAAGCTCGCAAAGACCGGGGAAAGCGAAGGGTGTCGGGACGAGTACAGGGACCTACTGAGGATCTACAAGCGTGAAATTACCAGGGCGAAGAGAAACTCATGGACAAGTTTCTCTACGGACATAGAGTGCTCCAGCGAAACAGCACGGTTGAAAAAAGTGCTAGCAAAGGGAAACATAGTCCAGGGACTAAAAAAGAAAGAGAACGGGGAATGGTCACGTAATAGTGAGGAATCCCATGAGGTGATTCTCGATACACATTTCCCAGCGGGAGACGGTTTAGAGGAGCCAGCAGACATCACTCACACTTCGATCACGGAGCTAGTAGTGCCGGGCTTGGTGACCGATACCAAGATCGAGTGGGCAGTGAAGACGTTTTCTAAGTTTAAATCGCCGGGCCCAGATGGTATATTCCCGGCCATGCTTCAAGTCTCAAGTAGGGCGGTCGTGGAATGGCTTAAAGTAATATCCGATGGGTGCATACGAGTGAATCATGTACCGCACTCTTGGAGAACTGCTCGTGTAGCTTTTCTACCAAAGGCGGGGAAGATCGGTCACGTGTATCCCAAAGACTATAGACCCATTAGCTTAACATCATTTCTGCTCAAAACCTTTGAGAGGCTGATAGATGTGTACATAAAGGCCAACGTGGCTGAAAAGCTGCTCTCCACAACACAGCATGCGTACACCAAAGGTAAGTCGGTAGACACCGCATTGCATAGGGTGGTAATAAGCATAGAGAAATCCCTGGAATATAAGGAGTATGCTCTAGGAGTCTTCTTGGACATTGCCGGGGCTTTCAATAATGTTGCAAAATGGGCGATTATGGATGGTCTTAATTACATTAAAGTACATCCTGCCTTAATCATATGGATCGGCTGCATGTTAAATTGCAGAAAGATTACATCACAATGGGGATTGTACGAGGCCACAAAATCAGTGGACAGGGGCACGCCGCAGGGAGGGGTGCTATCACCTCTGCTGTGGACGCTGGTCATCAACCAACTGCTCAGGCAATTCGATGAGGGATCCGTAAAACTTACGGCTTACGCAGATGACGTTGCAATTGTCATAAGTGGAAAGTGCCTTCCAACGATTAGTTCTTTGATAGATCGGGCGCTTCGCGATGTTCATACCTGGGCATCTAATGTCGGATTGAAAGTCAATGCGGAGAAGACGGATATGGTCTTGTTAACAAAGAGGTATAAGGTCCCAAATTGGACCAGGCCTAAGTTAGGAGGGGTGACCTTACAGGAGAAACCTTGCACAAAATATTTAGGAATCATCCTAGACAATAAGCTGTCATGGAAGCTCAACGTGGAGGAGAGGGTCAAGAAGGCCTCAACGGCACTCTATGCATGTAAAAGAATGCTGGGGTGTACGTGGGGCCTATCGCCCTCTCTTTCTCATTGGGTTTTTACAGCGATTGTAAGCCCTATTCTATACTATGGAGTTCTTGTTTGGTGGAAAGCCACACAAAAAACAACATACCTCAAAAAATTAGAGGGGGTATGCAGACTATCGATGCTTAGCATTACGGGAGCCCTGAAAACAACCCCGACGGCTGCACTGTATGTCATTTTGCACATCCCACCTATAGACCTGGTAGCAAAGAACAAAGCGTTAACGACCGCAACCAGGCTCGGTGCTTCGGGCCAGCTTGAGCGCCGACCATATGGCCATAGTAGTATAGCGTCATCAATCGCAAGACGAACAGACTACATGATTCCCTATCTGCGCTTCGAGGGAGATCTTAAGGCCACAATAGAGGTGGACGGTTGGAGCAAGGGTGCGCAAATGGCGGACGACCGATACATGTGTACACCGATGGTTCCAAAGTAGTGGAAGGAGTAGGGTCTGCGGTATACTGCGCTGATCCGGAAATAAGCAGATCCTACAGGCTGTCGGATTACTGTAGCGTTTTCCAAGCAGAAATATTAGCCGTAACCAAAGCAGTAGAAACCCTGGACGAGAATAGCTTAAGCTGCAACCGTGTTAACTTTTATATTGACAGTCAAGCAGCAATTAAGGCAATAATCTCGCATAGCACAGCATCTAAATGCGTGTTAGAGTGTAAGCAGTCTCTGGAGAGAATCGGGACAGGGAGAAGCATACATCTATATTGGGTTCCAGGGCATATGGGAATAGATGGGAATGAAAAAGCGGACGAACTAGCTAAAAAGGGCGCATCCCTTGAAGCTTGCTCCGTAGATATCCCAATTAGATTGGGCGAGATTAAGCGAAGTCGAGAAGTGCACATGATCGACCAAGCGGGAAAGGCGTGGGTTCAATCGCGGGGCTGTAAAGTGTCGAAGATTATGTGTAGGTCCTTAGACTAACACAGTTGCTCCTATCATTAAAAAGAGAGGACTGTAGGCTCATGACGGGTATTCTGACTGGACACTGCCTGCTGGCGTCACATGCCTTTAAACTAAGCTTGGTCAGTGATAGCAGATGTAGGAAGTGCGGGTTGGAGGAGGAAACGATCGAGCACGTTCTGTGCTCGTGCCCTGCGCTTGCCATGCTAAGACTCCAGCTATTAGGAGTGATACAGCTGTCAGATATAGAAGCAGCAAGTGGCTTAAGTCCTAGGAAGCTTCTAGTATTTGCCAAGAGGACGGAGTTATTTTATAACATAAGTCCTGGTTTTTGATAGGGTTTTTCAGTTTGGTCGTTAAAACAAATTTCTGGTAACACTACGGACTCAATCAGTCTATGTGAGGTCCTCATGGTCCGGCCAGTTCAACCTACCTACCTCCCAAATTGGGATACCTGCCAAAGTTATGACATATGGCCAAAGTTAGCTTCATTCAACTTTCATGTTTTTTTAAGGACTTCGGCCTTTTGAACTTTAAATTGATCAGAACATTTGTGACCAACTGCTCTTGGTTTGTGGTCATGAGTAGCTCCACCAATCGCACACCTCTTGGATGTGAGGGATGTTATGCTTTTTATTGCTCTTTTGGCGAGGTTGGTTAATATATACTCCTAAAGATTATCTTCAATTTATTTTGATAAAGGCAGTGCCATATAAAGTATGGTCCGAGAATGTCTGACTTAGCTCTCGAATTATCTATTTATTTGATTATATGAAACTAGCCAGACTTTCAAGGAATAAATAAATCTTGGATCTCTTGGCCCGTATGCGCACTTGCGACCTGGGTTTGATAAGCGATAAAGTTATCTGTTCTCTTCACCAGTTGCAGTCTGTGGTTGGACAGGTGGTCTTAGCTAAGTGAGCTAGTTAAGCTTAGCTAAGACTAGTTTGAAACGGCCTTTCAAGGGATTGCGAAACGTTCAAAGCTAATGAACGGTGCAAAGGCTAATTCATGTTCGAAGATCGGTTTGTTGCAGCTGCATTCAGGATGACGAGGTGGACTTGTTGATTGGACTTGCGTTTGAATGCCCGATGTTTTTATTAAAGGCGTCTTTGTCAATACTGTCTCTCAAGGAGTACAATTTAATTTTAATTAATATACAAAAACCTCAATAATACTTACTTCAAACTGTAGGGTGTGAAATATTCACTAGATTTATCCAGCATGTAAGTAAGGTAAATGAAACGATCATCGGGGAATTCACGCACCCGATTGACCAATTTGTTCAAATCCGGTATGAGTGATGCACCCGTTTTCATTGTAAGTGCAGACAGTTGTTTTCCGGGCTTAGATTCATTTGTGCTGGGTCTTTTACTACCCGGTAAATTGACTCGAAGTGTTGGCCTTCTACCCTTCAAAGGTGCATATCGTATTTCATTCTCTTTTGCTTTTGAACGCAGTTTCTCCATTTTCGAACTTTCCGCCATGGTTTTGCAAGTTTCTCGATTTTCCAACAACAGTTGAATTTACGTTTATCCTTTTTGTAATTTTTTTTTGACAAATATTGGCAACAATTCTTATTTTTTTTTATTTTTCAACAGCTTTCAATGAAAATGTTTTAAAAAATGTTGAATTTATTTTGTTTATGTTTTGTGTTGTCAGAAACATTTCCATGACAACGCTAGTTTGTTCGATTTGAATTTCGTATTCTTTGTGGTGTTAGCTTGCGATGTGCTGCCAGATTAACAGAAGTTCTGAATTGGACAAGTAGATATCGCACGTTTTATTGTAATCAAATTTTAACTTTTTGGGAAAACGGAAACAAAGTTTTATGTTTTCATACAAAGTCAACTTTGGTGGTTATTTTTGTCCCTTCTAGGATTCTGTATTACTTACATATTTAATTGCCGCTTAACCGTTTAAAGGGTTACGGCCGTACAATAAGGCGCGCAAGTCGCTTATTCGCTCTGCCAACTGCCGCCAATTGGTCACACCAAGGGAGTTTCAATTCGTTTTCCACCTGGTCCTACCAGCAGATTGGGGATCAATGTCTTCCTCTGCTCCCATAGGCGGGTTCCGATAAAAATACTTTCTTAGCTGGAGCGTCATCTTTCATCTGCATAACATGGTCTAGCCAGCGTAGCCGCTGCGTTTTAATTCGCTGGACTATGTTGATGTCTGCGTAAAGCTCCTACAGCTCATGATTAAATCGTTTTCGGTACTCGCCATCGCTAATGCGTAGAGATACATAAATATTTCGATGAGCTTTTCTTTCGAACACTCATGGCCCATGCTTCTGCACCATATAGCAGGACGGGTACGATAAGTGACTTGTAGAGTATGATTTTCGTTTGCCGACAGAGGACTTTACGTTTCAATTGCCTACCTAGTCCAAAGTAGCATATATTGGCAACAGTAATTATTCGCTGGATTTCAGAGCTGATGTTGTTGTTAGTGTTAATGCTGGTTCTCAAACAAACGAAGTCTTTTACTATTTCGAAATTATGGCTTCCAACAGTAGCGTTGTTGCCAAGGCGCATATGCGCTGACTATGCTCGATGACAGGAGGTACTTCGTTGCCGGTTTAAGCTCTGCAGCTAGTATAATTTTCTCCAGCATCAAATTAATGAGGCCGTACGATAGGCGGTGGCGCTGTCTGAATTATCGTTAAGTTTTGAAAGGCTCGGAGAGGCCTTTCCCAATTCTGACTGAGCTGATCATGTTATATAAGTTTTGCGGGGAAACCAAATTCAGACATAGCGCATATAGGCAGCTCCTTTTCGTGCTGTTGTTGTTGTTGTTGTAGCGATAACGTTTCTCCCCGAAGGCTTTTGGAAGTGTATCGATGTGATGGTCCTTTGCCGGATACAGATCCGGTAGGCTCCGGTAACACAACACCATTAAGGGGCTCGCCCGACCATCTCGGGAACGATTTATATGGCCATATTAAACCTTCAGGCCATCCCTCCCTCCCAGCCGCCAAGTTCCATGAGGAGCTTGGGGTCGCCAGAGCCTCGTCTGTTAGAGAAACAGGATTCGCGGCGGATAGGTGAGGTTGACAATTGGGTTTGGAAAAGCTGTATATTGCGCTGGCAACCTGAAAGGGTTGCGCTACACAGCCCCTTGAATCTAGTTTTTAGTCGCCACTTACGACAGGCATACCTACCGCGGGTATATTCTGACCCCCTAACCCGCTGGGGCTTTTCGTGCTGTCGAAGGCGACTGTAAAATCAATGAATAAGTGATGTGTTTCGACCCTTTTTTGGCGGGTTTCTTCCAAGATTTGGCGAATTGTGAAAATCTAGTCGATGGTAGATTTACCAGGACTGAAGCCGCACTGACAAGGTCCAATCAGCCGATTCACGGTGAGCTTCACTAATTCGCACAATACATTAGAAGGACCTTATATGCGATATTAGGAAGGCCTATTCCGCGATAGTTGGCGCAGTTTGCAGTATTCCCTTTCTTGTGGACTGGGCAAAGAACACTTAGATTCCAATCGTCGGGCATGCACTCGTCCGACCACATTTTGCAAAGAAGTTGATGCATTAGCCTTACCAACTCCTCGCCGCCGTATTTTAATTGCTCCGCAGGTAATCCATCAACGTCCGTGGCCTTGCTTTTAATCTGGTTATTGCTATTCTGACTTCGTCATAATCAGGTTGGGGACATTTATTCCATCATCATCGATTGCGGGGTCGGGTTGTCATCGCTGTGCAGTAAATCGCAGGCTCTATTTAAGAGAGCAGAGAAATGTTACCTCCATAATCTAAATACTCTCTGGACCCCGGTTACAAGGTCGCCGTTTTCGTTCTTACAAGAGTTTTCCACAGACTTAAAATCAGGGTTGGGCCTGTAAACTGTTTACATTGTTTACAGCTATTGTTTACATGTAAAAAATGTAATTGTTTACGTAAACAATTCATTTTTGTAAACATTTGTAACCAATTCATTTTTTTTTGCTTTTTTTATGAGTCAGAAACAATTTACTACCAATTAAGTATTTTCACTATTTTTCAAAGAGTTATCCAAGATTGTAAAAAAATAATAAAAAAAACGCTTTAATATTTAGTATTTTAATATTTTTTATTCATTTTCACTGTCCGATTCTTCATTGTTTTTTTCAATTTTCATTTTACTATAAAAAAAAAGTAAATTTTTGAACCCTTCATACCTATATGACACTACTTTTTTTCGTGTATTTTTTCTTGTATTTTATCTTAAATTTTTTGTCGCACTCCCTCCTAATACGGCTTCAGTACTGGTGTAAGTGTGTAAACTATATTTAAAAAAAACTAACGAAACACAAGGAAAACAAAATCTAGTTCATTAAAAACAAACGAGTCACTTTGTATTTCGATAGGTTTTTTGACATTCGGCCGTTTTTTCTTTATTTTTTTCTGTTAAATGAAATATTGTTTTTAGTTTGAAAATTTGGTGCATAAAAACACAATTAAAATCAACTTTCTTGTGAAAAAAGTGAACCATTTGAGACCGAAATAATTTTCGCGTGTTATTTGCATTGTTTTTATTGTTAAAAATGTTAATGTAAAACATAAACAAAAAGAAAAACCATGGCTGAATCACTAAATTTGGGGGAATAGTCGTCTCGCTTTTTCATGATATAAATTGTTTTTTATTTTGAAGCTCCGATAAAGTTTCGTCAGTTTTTTTTAGCTTGGAATCCAAGCAAAAATAAAATAGTGTCATATATGCTTCAAATCGATCTGTTTGACTTGACAGTTTACAATATAAGTTGAAATGACATATGCTGGTAAATTTACAATTGTTTACAATTATTTACAATTGTTTACAATGAAAGTGTAAACAATCCAAAAAATGTTGTAAACGCGCAACCCTGCTTAAAACCTTCCGTCTGTTGCCGAATTTTTTGATAAAATTTTCGGGCGTTATTCCAGGTGACTAGCAGCTCAAGCTCCTCGCACTCACGCCTTTCTGCCTCTGCTCTTTTCTTCCTGAAAAGGTGTCTCACTTGCCTTTTCAACTCGCGATAGCGTCCACACACTCCTCTTGTTGCGCTCGCTTTTCACGTTGCCCTGTAGGCAGCGTCTTTTCTTTCGGTTGAAACGCGGCATTCTACATCGTACCAGTTGCTATTCCGTGGCCGCCGGTAACCAATTTTTTCTTCGGCGGCAGTACGAAGTGCTTTGGAGATATACTTCCACTGCTAACCCCAGCGAGTTAAGGGTTTAGAATATACCCGCGGCAGGTATGCCCGCCGTAAGAGGCGACTAAAATACCCAAATGCTTCAAGGGGTTGCGCAATTTGTAGCTTATTCAGCCCAATGGGTAACCTCACCTACCCCTGGGGAATCCTGCTTCTCTAACAGCCGAGGCTCTGGCGACCGTAAGTTCCTCATGAAACGATGTGTGGCGGCGGTATGGCCTAAAAGTTTAAATTTGGGCATATAAAATCATTCCCAAGATGGTCGGGCTTGTCCTTTATGGTGATCCTAATGAAATCTTCACTCAAAAACCTCTCTGAGAACGATCAATGGAATCGACCAGTTGGTAAATGTTTTACACAAATAAAGAAACTATAGGATTTGAGCGATCAAGGAATAACAATTGGGGCTATCTCGGAAGCGACGTACGCAACCGCATTACAAATGGGAAAACAAATCCGTAAAGTAGGTTAGGTTAGGTTGTAGCTGCCTTGGTAGGGGAGCACACTTGGTCAGCATGTAGGTCCGTTGCGTAGCAACGTAATAATTTCCATTGAGACCGATCTCACCCTTGGATAAATCACCCGTAGATCTAAGTGAGTCGAGACCGAGATAATTTCGCCCAGTTCTGGCAAAAGTTGGGCAGCCAAGCATAAAGTGACTCGATGATTCCACCTCATCATCCCCTATACAGCTCTAGCAGGATGAGGTTTAGAGTATATTTAGATGTTCCGCATAGACTCTCATTGGACAGTGTATTGTCAAAACCCCAATGACCACTTAAAGTTAGGCTTAAGCGAATCCAATCTTTCGGCAGACCTCCTGCCATCCACTTCTGGCTAGAAGGATTTTCCTACCCTACAAGAGATGGTGCCCGCTTAACGCTTGTTGAGGTGACTTGAGGCTTATCCATGCAGGAGCAGATCACAGGTGATCAGCGGAAGCCGAAATACTCACAGCCATTTTCACTCCGTTCGGTTATATCGATGCGAGTCGAAGGATCCGCTAGACAGTTGCCCAGGATATCACTAAAGCCCGTGGCCCATATAATCTGAATCATAAAATAGATCGATGTAATCGCAACCACACTCGATCGCACTCTAATTGTAGGCGTTGACAGCCGCTTGGCTATCCAAGTAAATGTTGAATTCCCTGGCCGTAGTAGCACTGGGTAGCATTTCATCCATCGCATCCTTAATCGCGTCAACTTCCGCTTGGAAGACGGTGCAGTGATCAGCCAACTTAAACCTGCTGCCTACACTTATCTCTTGAAAAAGGATCCACACACCAACCTTTCCGTCCAACTTCGACCCATCCGCGAACAACTTAACTCCCATTTCGGGAGAATGATTGCGTTGAAAATTGCATAGGGAGCAGCTGTCGGCACACAATAATCCGCCCGTCAGGGATAAAGTAAAACATGGTAAGAAGGTTAGAGTGCCTAGCCCCTATCACAAAACCTGACCAATAAAGTAGGTCACCTACAGTTTTTAAAAGAAAAGTCGGGTCCAAACTGACGACAAATCCTGGGCAGTCATATCACAATTGGAAAAGTTGAAAACTTGCCTATTTATTACCAAAACATAAGCCCTCGTGCATTCAAAACGAGAAGAAACAGAGAAAATATTAAATAACGGCATAAACGAGGAGAATCCATTAGAAAAATAGGGTTCATATAACTGCGCCTATCCCAGAAGAGGTACATCGAGCAAACTGGCCGAAAGATTAGAACAAGAGTATGTGAACACATAAGGGATTTTAGCAAGAAAATCAAACAAATACATTTCATAAGAAAAAAGTTTCATATGGAGTGCAAAAAAATGTGTTGTAACTTGAAAAGGGTTTCCATTGCTCTGAGTTTTGAAATTTTTTTCTGAAGGCATTTTGCACTTTTTCCTCCACAAAAATAAATCAAAACAAGTAAAGGTGTCTAAGTTCGGGTGTAACCGAACATTATATACTCAGCGTGAGCTTCAATTGTACATTTCATTTCAGATAAATTACTTTTCTACATAACACGGCACCGCCCATTAAAAAAAAATGTCTCCCCATTTCCTCTTACAGTGAAACTTGATAAGTGAAATATCATTGATTCAAAACTATTTCTTGCTAAGTTATAGCTTATTTTAATCGTCCACGACCCTTTTAAAAATCTCTTATATAAAAGTGGGCGTGGTCTTTAAACGAGATCGTCCATTTTCTCTAGAAATATTTTCTGCTATATGGAAAGTTTGTGTACCCAATTTTATTACAATCCGTTAATTTTTCTTCGAGTTGTGGCTGCCGAAACATAGAAAATTGCTTAGTCATAAATTTGATTAAATTTGAAGTTTTTCCTATTTAGTGTTATAAATCCATTTGGGAAATGATATACCATTGATATAAAGCTCTTTTTTTTGCAAAGATATAGTTTATTTTATATATATTGGCGGCCACCGTGGTGTGATGGTAGCGTGCTCCGCCTACCACAACTTATGCCCTGGGTTCACACCCCGGGCAAAGCAACATCAAAATTTTAGCAATAAGGTTTTTCAATTAGAAGAAAATTTTTCTAAGCGGGGTCGCCCCTCGGCGGTGTTTGGCAAGCGCTCCGGGTGTATTTCTGCCATGAAAAGCTCTCAGTGAAAACTCATGCCGTTCGGAGTCGGCATAAAACATGTAGGTCCCGTCCGGCCAATTTGTAGGGAAAATCAAGCGGAGCACGACGCAAATTGGAAGAGAAGCTCGGCCTTAGATCTCTTCGGGGGTTATCTCGCCTTAAATTTTTTTTATAGCTTATTTTATTCGTTCACGGCCCTTTTAAAAATCTTTTATATAAAAGTGGGCGTGGTCCTTAACCGATTTCGTTAATTTTTGTTCAAAACATTCCTTATAGTAAAGGCAACCGCTCTGCCTCATCCGATTTCACTAATTTTCAATACTGATCTATTCTGGGTCCAGACAAAATAGTGTACCAAATTTGGTGAATATATCTCAATATTTACTCAAGTTATCGTGCTAACGTACGGGCGGACGGACGGACATGGTTCAATCAAATTTGTTTTCGATACAGATGATTTTGATATATGGAATATCTATCACGACTCCTTTATACCTGTACAACCAACCGTTATCGAATCAAAGTTATAATACCCTGTCTACAAGTAAAGCTGGGTATAGCAAGTAAGGACGGGGGCACTTTATAGCTTTCATGAATGGAGCTGCGCAAGAATCCTATCTCATTCGTAATATCCTGTATACGATATGTAATATATAAATATACTAGCTTTACCAGGCGCACTTTGTAACGCACGAGATCGAATGGACGTTGCGTTATTTTTTCTGTTTTGTTTGTTGATTCTTGTGATTATGATTCTTTAAATTGAATTGAATTTTGTACGCATATTTGGTGAAATTTTCTGTTAAAACATTTTATTCTTGTATCTTATTGTATCTTATTTTATATTATTGTATTGCTTTTACCGCTGATGATTGTTGCTTTGATTACATTCCGAAGAAGCATGACTGGTGAGCCAATTTTCAAAGTTGATATATGCGCAGGGATTCCTTTTGGTTCTAAGGAGTATAGAAATTCATTTGGATAATTCACAATTTTATCTTCATCTGCAACTGTGTCGATCGATTTACATTTCGTCACTTCACCAGGAAATTGATTTTGAAAGCGATCATTGATTTTGTTAACATGATCATTTTTGGGAGCTAAGATAGTTTATCGCATAGCCAAAAAAACAAAAAACATTTAAATTTAAAATTCTTAATTCTGAAATATGAAAAACTTTCGTCTTGATCGAAGGAACCTCGAGCCAAAATTTGGTGATGATCGAAGTATAGCAAACACGTTTTCATAGGGAACACACACACAGAATTTGATTTTTATAGAAGATGTAGATAGACTGAAGCTAAACAATTTTTTTAACAGCGGCAGATTACTAAACGTCCAAAAGGCATAACAGCTAAACTCAACAATGCAGTCAAACTTTAGGTGTTAAAATAACTTAAGTTTGTACGGCAGCCATAGTTTTTCCCCATTCCAAATTTTACTGGAGGTTTTAGCACTTAACGTCACATAGCTCCTTACCAATTTTAATTATCCTACCATTACGACATCCAGATATATGCAGTATAATATATTCCATTTGTATGGGAGGTGCCACGCCCCCTTTTCCCAATTCCATATTTTCTTGGTGGTGTTAAGGATTGACCTCAAATAAGTCCTTACTGAATTTCAATGTTCTGGCATGTATACCTGCAAAGTTATGCAGTACCAAAGATTCCATTTGAATGGGAGGTTCCACGCCCCCTATTTCCAAATTCCGCATTTTCTTGGTGGTGTTAGGGATTGACCTCATATAACTCCTTACTGAATTTCAATGTTCTGGCATGTATACCTTCAAAGGTATGCAGTACCAAAGATTCGATTTGTATGGGAGGTGCCACGCCCCTTTTATATATCGAAATTATTTTTTAGCCTAAAACCTTCCCGTTGATCGAAGGAACCCATAACCAAAATTTGGTGATGATTGATGTGTGGGAAATACGCTTCCATAGCGAACACACACACACACAGAATTTGATTTTTATATATATATGGCTTAACCGATTTGGGATTTCAAAATCAACTAACCATCATCTCTCCTTCCTGTATCTTTCCTAAAAATTTCATGGCAATCTGTCAAGCCGTTCTCGAGTTATGGAGTGACAATCAAAATGTACACTTCTTTTTATATATATAGATATGGAGCAGATGTACATAAGCGAAATTTTCGCTATATGTCAAATAGATAATGCTTATATCGGTAATCCTCACACGTTTCTTGTTGTATGCATGATATATCTATGACCATGCATCTTTACTGTACGACCGATCTATACAATTTTTTCATGCCGCGGCCGCCATGGTGTAGTGGTAGCATGCTCAGCCTACCACTCCGAGTGTCCTGGGTTCAGCTCCTGTCAAAGTAACATCAAAAATTTAGATAAATTTTATAAATTAGAAAAAGTTTTTCTAATCGGGGTCGCCCCACGGAAGTGATTGCGCAAACTCTCTGAGTGTACTTCTGACATGAAAGACTTTGCAGTCTTGCAGATGCCGTTTGGAGACGGCATAAAACATATAGGTGCCCTGCCACCAATTTGCAGGTAAAATTTAAAGGAGTACGATGCAAATTTTCATGCTGAATGTTTAGCACAAAACACTGATGGATCGTGGTTCGGATCATGAAATATCTAGAAATTATGAAATCCATCGACACGGACCGTAATCCGGTACTGGCAGCATTGCCTCATCGTGTGACACTCGCCTTATGCACCTCTAACAATTAAGCATTTCTTCACAAATCAGTTTGTTTTAAATAAATTTTATTGTATAATTTGTTATATTATTTACACAAGTTTGAATAATTAAATTACGTCTTATATTAATATAAAAGTTTATACAAAAATTAAAGAAATAAAGTAAAAAATTTACTATTGACAAATGCATGCTCATATTAAATTTATTATTTTTTTTAATATTTGAATGGTTGACGCGAATAATGGTGTAGATTAACTTTCAAATTGCTCAAATATCAGCCATGTCATTTACATGGATATACATCTACATTTGCGACTAAAAAAAGCTCATCGAAATCTATACATATTATTAGTGTGTGGACAAATAGTGCAGATACAAATCTTTTAGTACTAATTTTATGCACAACGTTTTTATAAGTGTAGATATAGTTATGCACTTAGCAGTCCATGCAAAGTTTAAGTGCATATGTATATACATGTAAAAAAACACACCTATTATGTTTTATAATGCATAAGAAAGATGTTTGTTCTTTTCTGAAAAATTATAATTTGCGCTTACATCGTTATTCCCGTCAACCATTCAATTGTATGTACAGTTCAATAGAATTTGTCCATATTTCAATATTTTTGTTTGTTTTCTGTAGCGCTACATAATTAATGTTAAATTTGCCGCAAATGGCACACTAATTAACAAATAAATATATATAATTTAAATGAATATCTAGAAATTAATTAACTATGTAAAATATTGCGTTTACTATGCTAACAACTATATAAATAAATTTAAGGTGATGTGTTGGTTGCGTATGGAGATTTATTACAACATTTAGAATGTTTATTCGCTATAGATTAAATATTCATATTTGATCTTTTTGATTAATTTGTATATTATGGACAAATCGATGAAACTTAAATGTAGAAAATATTAAACATCACCAAGCTGTTCATAATTTCTGAAATCAGGAATTGTACTGAAAAGAAAGTGCACAGTTTTAGTTAATTATTTCCCGTCGTGTATGTGTAGAGATCTAAGGACAATCTGTAACTGTCGTGTAAGGGCAAGAAATTCAAAATAAGGCAGGTTCCAAGTAGCGTCTGACAACTTTCTATTGAAATGCATTATTTCGGCTTTATTTATACACAATTTGGTCTTTGCACATTGAGTCAGATCTACCGCAGTACTGTAAAACAAAATCGCGTGAACTGTAACTGAAAAGAGGAAAATCTACCAAACTTCTCAAAATTGCAACGAATGGAACAGTACTCGATGAATGATATGCACAAAATGTCTGGGTAGCTTGAGCTCAGAAACAAATGAGCCCAGATCACGCATTCCGGAATTGTTGTATTTGTAATCGAATTTGGAAAAAAAAGTTTGATGACGTAGCGTTTTGGACTTTATCGATTTTCTAAATTTCTCTAAACTTTCGATACCAGTGCTCGGAGTATTTAAAATTGTTATATGCGATGTGGTTAGAGATAAATTTTCGAAGTATATTTTTTATTTCTTTTTGAAAAGCGGGCGCACAACTAAAACCTGTTTCACACAGAAACGTAATCGCATCACAATATTATTTAATGAAGTAATTAAGCTTTTCTTTGCACACAGGACCACTTGTTTCATTAAGCGAACAACTGTCAGCAGCCCCAAAAGTATATTACGCTTGTCCACAAAAAAAAAAAAAAAATGGATATAGTAACGTTTCCTCCTTAATAAATACAATCAAAATAAAAAGCATGCGCAACTTCTTATAAATGTGCCCACTTTACAAAAACCAAATTATCTTTTGCAGCGAAAATAAAATTCTGAATTTTTATCATGTTTTTCTATTTGTTGTAAATTATTGAAAATAATTTATTTTTAATTATCATTAATTACATTGACAATAACATCCGAAACACCAAGCAAACCCGACTAGATTTTTCACTTCATTAGGCACATAATAAAGCAATAATGGGATTATTAATAATTTGTATTTTGTATATAAGATCGAGTTGAATAAGGGCTTTAATGTAGAAAGCTTGACTAATTATTTCATTAAGCCTCTGTGTGAAATTGGTGTACCATCAATTTTCTTTGGTGGCTTGGTAAACCCTTCGATTGTGTTTCTGCCATGAGAATTTTCTCAGCAAAAAAGTCATCTGTCTTAGCAGATGCCGTCGTAGTCGGTCAAAAATATGTAGGATGACCAATTAATGGGAACAACTAAAAATGGCACACCACATAGTGGAATAGAAACGGGCTCAATCTCAATCGAAAATATATCGGCAAAAAATATTATTATTATTATTTTAAAAAGATGTACAGGATCATACTTAACAGCCAACTAAGCTGCTTGCGGCTTACCATTCAAATTTCATCTTCTTGTAAACGTGTACATGATTGTAGAATTGCATAAATTTTTTTCTGTGAGAAAAATCAAGCTTTTCTGTTTTTAGAAGATCTTTTAATTGAGAAAAAAGAACTCATCTTTTACTATTGACTCAACGTACTTCATTTTTATATAAAACTAATGAAGGGCTGTATATTGAATTTTGGCAGGACTTAGAGGTCGCATCCAGACACTTTTTCTTTTGTTTACATTTAAAACTTCTATTCTCATTCCGTCCGAAAACATACAAAAAACGGTGGGTAAAATGTGAGCAAACATGTCTTAATATACGAACAATGAATTTATGCCAAACAAGATTTTAGCAAATCGTCTTATGTAAACGATCAGCTTTCCATTCGTATGCAATGAGAACTTCGAGGCAACGATATTTGGTGGTATATGATATTAGCCGTGTTTTGTTTTACATAAAAAAGGCTTATCATCACTTAGATAATGTTAAGGAGACTCAATTATTGAAGACTTGCGGCAGTGTTTTAAATAGCTCGCTACAAAACGGGTTGTACAGAGACAAGAACGCCTGTTGGCTATTGGTATAACCTATAGCTGAATCGGTTGCGATGAATCCTGGACACTAGGGTGGCTACAAGGTATATGGTGAATATTAATTTTTATTCTATCTTTCGGGGCACCCTCCTAAAATATGCCAATAGATCAGAAAATGATTGTTGCAAAGTTTCAGGCCGATCAGGGTGGCCGCATTAAGATTAAGATGATCGAATAAATGCCAAATACTGCTAAAAATAACCGTTTTATAAAAGTATTATTCAGCTCAAAGTTAATACAAATAAAATCACCTATCGGATGATATACGAGTGAAGTTCCTGGCATACATATATGGTTTCGCTTTTACTGACGAAACACTAAAATGTTTTCTGAAAAATCGCTGGTTTTCCTAACTTTGACCTTAATGAGGCACGTGTTAACATTATCAGATTGGCCTGAAACTTTGCAATAATCATTTTCTGATCTATTGGCATATTTTAGGAGGGTGCTCCGAAAGATAGAAAAAAAATTTAAAATCACCATATACCTTGTAACCACCCTACTGGACACACACACTTTACGGTCACAGAACTTGGGAATAGTGCAGAGATAAAATGGAGAGACACATCTCAGTTGCTAAGTATAATACATACTGAAATTTAGCAGTACCAATTTTCAGCGCAACAATTATAAGGTTTTCAACTCGGCCCAAGTACATATGTATATCTTTGAGATAAAAAATGTAGTAAGCAATTAACTCTGATTGAAATGAATTCTGAAAACGCGTCAGCAAAGAAACACGTCGTCAAAAGCGTGACGTCACGCTGAGAAAATGTATTTGCTCTCATTTTCTAATTCTAGATCTTGTATAGTTGGTTAATGACTTAAACTTTCCATACCGATAAAAAACTTAAAAAAATATACGAAAAACGAAGATTAAATTTCTTGAAAAAGTATACAAAAGCAGGTCCAAGCTGATAAAAATAAAACTCTGTGCAAATTAAGCTATTAACGTTTCTGCTTCCTTTCTTTAGTCATCAGCTAGTTCAAATATGCTTCTTAAAGTTAGAAGAAAATTGAAGGGGAAAAAGTGCAAGCTCGTCGAATTACAAGCAAAATAAGGTGTGCACTTTCTTTTCGGAACAGTCCTTAACAGAAGAGGAAAATATGTATGTAGCGAATGATAGAAAAGAAACAGAGGCTGCACACAAATATTTCATATTATTTTGATTAGCTTTTGTGCAAAAACTAAAACTAATTAAACTTGAACTACTTTAAAAACTAAAAAAAAATTTTTTAAATATAAATAAAAGCTTCATGTCAACATCTGAATAGTTACAGGACAACCTTTTGACTGCTTGTTTTGTCTATATAAACCATGCAAAACCTATGTAGGTATGTAAGTATGTATTCGAAATCAGTGCAAATAATATCTAACATAAAATTATAAACTTTTTCATAATTTGCATAAAATTTTTACTTAGCTTAAATTGCACACAACAAAACTTTTTATTAACTTCTTATTTTAGTTAATATTTGTAATAACGTTGTTCGTTGTTAGTTTTATAATTTTGTTTTGGATTTGAGCAAATTTGTGTTTGCTTTCCTATTTTACTGCTCCACATTAATGGTTATCACCATAATTGGTCAATAATGTCCCGCATTATGTCTGTGATGTTCTCGCCTGCCAGCTGATTGTTCTCGGTACTCGCCGTTACGCGAGCTACTTTTGTGATGATGATGATGATGGCGTTTCTTTTCGCCTAAGTTATAATTTAAATAAAAAAAAAATTATTTATTATCGTTACACTTTTGATGATTGTTAGTATTACCTTTTAGGCATACATCGGATACCACCATTTCAGAGTTCTCACGCATACCGTAATTATCGCGACCGATGCTAAAAAGAGAAAGAATCAAGTCAATAAATTGGCAAACATTACTTTTGTTTTTTGTATGCATCCATTATGGCAAGTGTGAATTCTAAAAGAAGGTATCGTATACATCATTTATACATATTATATCGAATTTAATTAAGTACCCGTGGTGTGATGGTGCTACGCCTACAACACCGAAGATCCTGGGTTCACGCCCCAGGCAAAGCAACATCAAAAATTTTAGAAATAAGTTTTTTTCTATTAGAAGAAAATTTTCTTAAGCGGGGCTGCCCCTCGGCAGTGTTTAGCAAGCACTCCGTGTGTAGTTCTGCATTGAAAACCTCTCAGTGAGAACTCATATGCCTTGCAGATGGCGTTCGAAGTCGGCATAAAACAAGTAGGTCCCATCCCAAATTGGAAGAGAAGCTCGGCCTTAAATCTCTCCGGAGGTTATCGCGCCTTACATGTATTTATTTTTTTCTGTTAACGTTCGAATCTCTGAACTGTCGAATAAATAACTCAAATATTCAGTATAGCAAAATATTCTTTATTTAGACTACTTTGGTAGAATGTAGTACTTCACAATTATCGCGTACTTCACTTATACACAGTTAAAATCAAACTGATTCATTATTCCCCAGCTTGCGCTGCTTTTAACTGCTCTGTTATATATTTCGAATATCTTTCCTAAGGTCTTTAATTTTTGCGAACAGCTGCTTATTTATTTCTTCTTTATATATCCGGTATTCACACTTGTCTTCTAGTTATGTATGCATATGCGTGTGTGAGTTATAACTTCTGCTCTTAGCTGCTGCCTACATGTATGTATGTGAAATATTCTCTTAGCTGTTAGCTTCGCTGTTTACATGTATCTGTGACTGCTTGCTTTACCGTTGTTGTGCAGCATAGTTATGTATCGAAATGCTAATATTCGCCACAATATAATATTTGAACCTGCCGCTCTTTCTTCATTCATTCATATTGTCAATATATTAGGATAGGTTAGAGCGGTCACCCCAAGCAGTTGAGCACACTTGGGTCGGTTTGCCGATTTTGATGTCATTGAATGAGCTAAAGCTCTTTCTTATCTGTATATATATATAAAAGTAGGTATTGATCGGGTTGCATCCGTAGCGGATCGACTGATAACACCCAAATATGAAACACCCACTAGAAACTATCCAGGGATGGTCATAGGCTGAAAATAAGATACATAAAAAGGGTGTGGCACCGCCCACACAAATGGAATCTTTGATACTGCATAACTCTGGATGTAGGAATGGTAGAATAATGAAAATTGGTAAGGAGCTACATGACATATTAAGTCCTGACAGCATAAGTAAAATGTGGAAAACACGGCTGCCATACAAACACAGGTTATTTTAACACCCACATTTTTACTGCTGAGTTGGATTTAGCTAATATTCCTTTAGGGGGTTTAGTAATCTTTTGGTGTTTATAATCTTTGGGGTTGGTATTTTTGTATGCGCCTCTCTGCTGAATTTGATATTACCTGATGCAAGAGCAAAGAGGAAGATCGCTGTGGCGGTTGCTTCCCCATGAATGACGGATACTCTTTAGTGTGGTGGACGTACAACGTACTCTCACATCTGGTATACCCATGTGCCACATAAGCAGAAAATTAAGGCAAAGTGAGGTTCTAAAGACATCTAAACATACAAACAGTCGCTGGATGCTTAAGGCCGAACCCTTACTTCAAGAAACGGAAATTTGGGCACCTTAAAATGTGGATGTTAATATAATTACGGCCAAAATCAAAGAAAAACTACAAGGGACCGAGTCAACTTATCAATCTTTTGACACAGTCGTGGAATAAGCCCAAGCTGCTCATTATCCGGTTGAGTTTCTTAGCTCCTTGGAGCCATCAGGAATTCCTCCTCATCGATTGACCCTTAAAAAGGGTCCTTAATAATTATACTTCATAACTTGGATCCTCCGCTTTTATGTGGTGGGACAAGGCTTATCATCACAAAGCTTTTACCGAATGTCACTGAAGCAATTAATTTTATCCGCAAATTTCGAAAACTACAAAGTAGTAAGCGCTCCACTGATACCGACAGATATGGCTTTCCATTTTAAATGCCTCCTTTTTCCTATTCCCATCAAGAAAGCCCAAAGACAGTCATTAGCTGTAGCAAGTGTCAATCTTCTCATCAATCAGCTCATGTCCAGAGTAGGCTCATCGAAAAATCTTTTTATTTATACTACAATTAATATATCCGATGGGTTTCAGCTATACTGAATTTCGCAAATGCACAACCTTTAAAGAAGTTAAAAATGTGTTTCGTTTATTATGCACACTTTTATAGAAACATGGGGTAAAACCTAAGGGCATAACGTTGTCAATAATAAATTTACACTCTTGATTTTTTTTAGAAGCTAAAAATGTTTCAATTTTTTTTAAGGTTTCTTAAACTTTTTGCGTTCGTTTTTAAAAGAATTTTTCGGTTTAAAACGTTTCGCTCAATTAAGTTTTAAATTTAAACCCGATGAAATATGGAACCAAAGTTGCAAATTGGGAGTTTTTTAAGTTAGATAAAAAAAGTTTGAGAAATTGCCTTAAATTCTGAATGTTTTAAAGTTTTTTCTACTCATAATAACAACCTTACTCTTTCCCATTGGGTTGTTACAGCGATTGTAAGCCCTATTCTATACTATGGAGTTCTTGTATGGTGGAAAGCCACACAAAAAACCACCTACCTCAAAAAATTGGGGGGGGGGGGGGGGGTATGCAAACTATCAATGCTTAGCATTACGGGAGCCCTGAAAACAACCCCGACGGCTGCACTGTATGCCATTCTGCACATTTCACCTGCAGACCTGGTAGCAAAGAACATAGCATTAACAACTGCTCCAGGCTCGGCGCCTCGGGGCAGCTTGAGCGCCGACCATATGGCCATAGTAGTATAGCGTCATTAATCACAAGACGAACAGACTACCTAATTCCCTATCTGCGCTACGAGGGAGATCTTAAGGTCACAATAGAGGTAGACGGTTAGCGAAAGGGTGCTCAAATGGCGGACGAGGCGATACATCTGTAACCAGATGGTTCCAAGTAGTGGAAGGAGTAGGGTCTGCGGTATATTGTGCTGATCTAGAAATAAATAGATCCTACATGCTGCCGGATTACTATAGCGTTTTCCAAGTGGAAATATTAGCCGTAACCAAAGCAGTAGAAACCCTGGAAGAGAATAGATTAAGCTGCAACCGTGGTAACTTGTATATTGACAGTCAACAGCAATTAAGGCAATAATCTCGCATAGCTTACTTACATACTTACTTAGTTGGCGCTTAACCGTCTAAACGGTTATGGCCGTCCAACAAGGCGCGCCAGTTGCTCCTTCGCTCCGCGAACCGGCGCCAATTGGTCACAGCAAGGGAGTTTAATTCGTTTTCCACCTGGTCCTTCCAACGGAGTGGGGGCCGCCCTCTACCTCTGCTTCCATAGGTGGGTTCCGATAGAAACACTTTCTTCGCCAGAGCATCATCTTTCATTCGCATAACATGGCCTAGCCAGCGCAGCCGCTGCGTTTTAATTCGCTGGACTATGTTGATGTCTGCGTATAGCTCGTACAGCTCATCATTAAATCTTCTTCGGTACTCGCCATCGCCAAGGCGTAGAGGTCCATAAATCTTTCGAAGAACTTTTCTCTCGAACACTCCCAAAGCCGCTTCATCTGCTGTTGTCATGGTCCATGCTTCTGCCCCATATATCAGGACGGGTATGATAAGTGACTTGTAGAGTATGATTTTCGTTCGCCGAGAGAGGACTTTACTTTTCAATTGCCTACCTAGTCCAAAGTAGCATTTATTGCCAAGATTGATTCTTCGCTGGATTTCAGTGCTGATGTTGTTGCTAGTGTTGATGCTGGTTCCCAAATAAACGAAGTCTTTTACTATTTCGAAATTTTGGGTGCCAACAGTAGCGTGGTTGCCAAGGCACATATGCGCTGACTCTTTGCTCGATGACAGCAGGTACTTCGTTTTGTCCTCATTCACCATCAAACCCATCTTTACCGCTTCTTTTTCCAGTTTGGAGTAAGCAGAGCTAACAGCGCGGGTGTTTAGGCCGATGACATCAATATCATCAGCATATGCCAGTAATTGCACGCTTTTATAGTATATTGTTCCAGTGCGGTTAAGTACTGCAGCCAGTATAATTTTCTCCAGCATCAAGTTAAAGAAATCGCACGATAGGGGGTCACCTTGTCTGAAACCTCGTTTAGTTTCGAACGGCTCGGAGAGGACCTTCCCAATTCTGACTGAGCTGATGGTGTTGCTCAACGTCATTTTGCACAGCCATATAAGTTTTGCGGGGAAACCAAATTCAGACATAGCGACATATAGGCAGCTCCTTTTCGTGCTGTCGAAGGCGGCTTTAAAGTCGACGAAGAGGTGATGTGTGTCGATTCTTTTTTCACGGGTTTTTTCCAAGATTTGGCGCATTGTGAAAATCTGGGCAATGGTAGATTTACCAGGTCTGAAGCCGCACTGATAAGGTCCAATCAGCCGGTTCACGGTGGGCTTCAATCATTCGCACAATACACTTGAAAGGACCTTATATGCGATATTGAAAAGGCTGATTCCACGATAGTTGGTGTATTTTCCAGTATCCCCCTTCTTGTGGACTGGGAAAAGAACACTTAGATTCCAACCGTCGGGCATGTACTCTTCCGCCCATATTTTGCTAAGAAGCTGCTGCATGCGCCTTACCAACTCCTCGCCGCCGCACTTGAATAGCTCCGCAGGCAATCCATCAGCGCCCACGGTCTTGTTGTTTTTCAATCTGGTTATTGCTATTCTAACTTCGTCATAATCGGACGGGGGGACATATATTCCATCATCATCGATTGCGGGATCGGGTTCTTCATCTCTGCGCGGTGAATTGCTGCCTCCATTTAGCAGAACAGAGAAGTGTTCCCTCCAAAATCTAAGCACTCTCTGGACATCAGTTACAAGGTCGCCGTTTTCGTTCCTACAGGAGTTTGCCCCGGTCTTAAAACCTTCCGTCTGTCGCCGTATTTTTTGGTAAAATTTTCGGGCGTTATTCCTGGTGGCTAGCAGCTCAAGCTCCTTGCACTCACGCCTTTCTGCTTCTGCTTTTTTTTTCCTGAAAAGGCGTCTCGCTTCCTTTTTCAACTCACGATAGTGTTCACACACTCCTCTTGTAGCGCTCGCTTTTAACGTAGCCTTGTAGGCAGCGTCTTTTCTTTCAGTTGCAACGCGGCATTCTTCATCGTACCAGTTGCAATTCCGTGGTCGCCGGTGACCAATTTTTTTCTCGGCGGCAGTACGAAGTGCTTTGGAAATATGCTCCCACTGCTCCTGTATTCCTTCAGGATGAGTTGTGCTCTCAGAAAGCAGGTGTGAGAGTCGAGTTGTGAAATCATTGGCAGTCTGTTGTGATTGAAGCTTTTCGACGTCTAGCTTCCCTTGCGTTTTTTGTTCCTTGGTTTTAGCCGCGTTGAGGGGGGTGCGTATTTTGTCTGCAACGAGATTATGGTCCGAGTCGATGCTAGGTCCTCGGATCCTGCTCACATCTAAAACACTGGAGGCATGCCGTCCGTCTATCACAACGTGATCGATCTGATTGCGAGCATTTCGATCAGGAGACAGCCATGTAGCTTGATGTATCTTTTTATGTATGAACCTCGTGCTGGATATGACCATGTTTCGAGCACCGGCAAAGTCAATCAGCCTCAGTCCGTTAGCAGAAGTTTCAATCTCGCATAGCACAGCACCTAAATGCGTGTTAGAGTGTAAACAGTCCCTGGAGAGAATATGGACAGGGAGAAACGTACATCTATATTGGGTCCCAAGGCATATGGGAATAGATGGGAATGAAAAAGCGGATGAACTAGCTAAAAAGGGTGCATCCCTTGAAGCTTGCTCCGCAGACGTCCCTATTAGACTGGGCGAGATTAAGCGAAGGCGAGAGGTGCACATGATCGACCAAGCGGGAAAGGCGTGGGTTCAAGCGCGGGGCTGTAAAGTCTCGAAGATTATGTGTAGGTCTTACAACCTTTGACTAACAAAGTTGCTTCTATCATTAAAAACAGAGGACTGTAGACTCATGAGGGGTATTCTAACCGGACACTTTAAATTAGGCTTGGCCAGTGATAGCAGATGTAGGAAGTGCGGGTTGGAGGAGGAAACGATTGAGCACGTTTTCTGCTCGTGCCCTGCGCTTGCCAAGCTAAGACTCCAGCTATTAGGAGTGATACAGCTGTCAGATCTAGAAGCAGCAAGTGGCTTAAGTCCTAGGAAGCTTCTAGTATTTGCCAAGAGGACGGAGTTATTTTATAACATAAGTCCTGGTTTTTGATGGAGTTTTTCAGTGTGGTCGCTAGAACAAAATTCTGGTAACACTACGGACTCATTCAGTCTATGTAAGATCCTCATGGACCAGCCAGTTCAACCTAACCTAATCTAACAACTTAATACTCACCGATCGAGATTATCTCTGGAACGTTGTATATTTTCACGTAAATTATCACGAGAATGCATCGCATTGGGTGCATCCATTGTATCCTTGCGGCGTAAAGCATGTTGTGTGCTACTCTTCGAAGCAGATTCATGAAGATTTTCCCAAGCTTGTCTATAGTAACTGGAAAATATTATAAATAATTTGAACGCCCTAAAAAATTCATATAGTCCTTACCGATTCAAACCGTTACGTGAACCTGAAGTTGAACTATCGAATGAGGCGACTGTATTACAATCGGGTGAGGCGCGATGACGATAATGTTGGGTGGTACGGTTTCTGTTTAAAGAGAAAAGCAAATTAAATTACGAAAATTAGTATTGAATGCATCGCAAGCTCCAAAAAATACACATATAAATATTTATGGAATCACATGTACATATAACAGGACGTGCTGTGACATACAAACAAATCAAAATTAGACACAAAAGTGGGTTGAAGATGTGAACAAAGAAAATTAACAATAGATATGCGGAAAAGAAAAACAACATTTATGTATGTGAGGTGTGCGTGAAATGTGCAATGTTTGTGTGACACAACCCAAGAAAATGTGAGTGATCGAATGGAAGGAAGAAGCGTTGAAATATGGGCGCTAAGAAACCAATAAACATAAACATATACAAGCTATGCGGTTAGGATACAGTGTTGGACATATAATTAGAACTGTAACTGATTTACTTGAGTTTTTATTTTATCATACTTTTTTCCTCAAAGCTTGCCGTCAATATTTAATAAGATATCATTTATTAATTAATTTAATTTTGCTGATAATGATGACCTAATCACTGGTGCATTTTCTATAGATTAGGGTGTGCCAAAAATTACGTTTTTTTCGATGTCACCCCTAAATATCAGATAATATGTAAACAAAAGTTGTGTCAGAGGCGGAGCTGTTGATTTTAATTTTAAGAGGTCCTCCCCGGGAACTCAATTTTTTTTATATCATACTCAGCACTAGGTTAGGTTAGGTTAGGGGGTAGATGCCCTGGAAGGGGAAGCTCACTTAGACAGCATGAAGATTCGTTGTGATAACACATAAATTAACGATGACGTATAGTTATTTAGAGAACCGGTGCGTACCAACGATATAGTTTCTAATGAGACCGATCTCAACCTTTAATAAATTTCCCGGGTGTCGAGGAAAGTCGTGACCGAAATACCTTGGCTTAGTTCTGGGAAAAGCTGGGCTATCAAGCATAAAGTGACTCAATGATTCCACCTCATCAACCTCCATACAGCTGCAACAGGATGGGGTTTCCAGTATATTGAGATGTACCGCATGTACTCTCATTGGAAAATGACCGGCGAAACCCCAATGACCTTTGCTAGATAAACCTTAGTGAGCTCAATCATTTCGGCAGGCCACTTGCTATCTACGTCAGAAAGATCTTGCTACCCTGCCAGAGGCGATGTCCGCCCAACGCTTTCTGAGCTGACTCGAGGCCCGTCTATGCAGGGAAGACCAGAGGTGGTCAGCGGAATCTCGAAATCCTTACAGGCATTTTCATCCGGCTCACTTGTACCGATGCGGGCTAAGAGAACCGCTTGAAAGTTGTCCGGGATATCACTATGGCCCGAGACCAAGAGAATCTTAATCATGAAATAGTTCGTTAGAAATTGCAAGCTAGGTCAGGCACCACCCTCGATCGCACTATAGTTGAAGTCTAGGCCTTGGCTATCAGAGTAGATTTTAAGTTCTCTGACCGTTAGGTTAGGTTGAACTGGCCGGCCCATGAGAACCTCATATAGACTGAATAAGTCCGTAGTGTTACCAGAAGTTTGTTTTAACGACCAAACTGAAAACCCCTATCAAAAACCTGGACCTTTTTATAAAATAACTCCGTCCTCTTGGAAAATTTTAGAAGCTTCCTAGAATTTAAGCCACTTGTTGCTTTTAGATCTGACCGCTGTATCACTCCTAACAGCTGGAGTCTTAGCATGGCAAGCGCAGGGCAAGAGCACAGAACGTGCTCGATCGTTTCCTCCTCCAGCACGCACTTCCTACATCTGCTATCACTGACCAAGCCTAATTTAATTCATGTGACGCCAGAAGGCAGTGTCCAGTCAGAATACCCGTCATGAGTCTACAGTCCTCTCTTTTTAATGATAGAAGCAAATTTGTTAGTCTAAGGTTGTAAAACCTGCACATAATCTTCGACACTTTACAGCCCTGCGATTGAACCCTCGCCTTCCCTGCTTGGTCTATCATATGCACCTCTCGCCTTCGCTTAATCTCGCCCAGTCTAATTGGGACGTCTACGGAGCAAGCTTCAAGGGGCCCTTTTTAGCTAGTTCGTCCGCTTTTTCATACCCATCTATTCCCATATGCCCTGGGACCCAATATAGATGTATGCTTCTCCCTGTCCCGATTTTCTCCAGAGACTGCCTACACTCTAACACGCATTTAGATGCTGTGCTATGCGAGATTATTGCCTTAATTGCTGCTTGACTGTCAATATAAAAGTTAACACGATCGCAGCTTGGGCTATTTTCTTCCAGGGTTTCTACTGCTTTGGTTACGGCTACTATTTCTGCTTGGAAAAGGCTACAGTAATCTGACAGCCGGTAGGATCTGTTTATTTCCGGATCAGCACAGTATACCGCAGACCCTACTGCTTCCACTACTTTGGAACCATCTGTGTACACATGTATCGCCTCGTCCGCCATTTGAACACACTTGCGCCAACCGTCCACCCCTATTGTGGCTTTAAGATTGCCCTCGAAGCGCAGATCGTAGTAGCACTAGATAGCTTTTCATCCACCGCATCATTAGTCGCAGCAATTTCCGCTTTGAGGACGCTGCAGTAGTCAGCCAACCTAAACTTGTGGCTAAAATTTAACTCTTGAAAAAAGGTCTCGATACTTTGCAGGACAAAATAATGTTAGAAACGCGTCTTTAGACGCAAATGGTTCCATGGCTTCCAATGAAACATGTGATTTAAATGTTGGATATACATGAAAAGGGTCCGCATAGATTCCCTAATCGTTTGCAATTGAAGGCCCCTGCAATGAATGGTTGTTGGGCAGTGAAATTCTACTGCTTGAAATATTTTACCATGAAAAGAATTCGTTAAAGCCTATTTTGGTAGGGAACGTCTCCTATACATTATTTCAGAAAGAACGACGTACGTACATTTCGCTACATTATGAGGTAGAACAGCGACTGTATCCCATATTATTCTGCATAAGCGTAGTAAAATTAACTTTAACAGCTCTTTACTTTCATTCTGTTGGTGCTATCTCCCATAAGAGCCGGAATATTGTTATCCACATACAAATTCCGGTTAGTATGAGAATATAGACTCCATCACTATTTCACTCTTTAATAAAGAGAAGAAGCGTAATCTTCATAACGCCATTTCGAATAATGAATCATATTTCTGTGAAACGTTTTCACATTATTCTTTTAAGCTAGCATCTCCAAATCCTTGTTTGCACGTCTTTTTTTTTCTCTTTCAACACGACTTCTGCCGCTTTTAGTACGCTTCGCGCAGGCGGTCTTGTAAAGTAGTTCCTATCCGAGTCAGTGCTTCATTTCTTATCGTATTTGTTGGTTTTTCATGCTCGCTGAGGTTTCATCTCGAATAAGATATATTCGAACATTCCTTTTGATCGCAAACTTTGTTTTAAATCCAGTAAGCACAATCTTCATGTCTTGTTTTTAAGCTGCAGTAAAAGGAATGTTTGCTAGAGAGAGGTAAAAGCCGATATCAGCTATAGAGTTGCGAGTCCCTATCTTCTTCTACTTTTTATAGCGCTGAAGACACTCTTCGAAAGTTTTGTTGAGTGTTATCGATGCTTGTAGAACTTTTCCGGATAAAGACCCTGTAATTTCCGGTACTTTATCACTATCCTATGCACAGTACCACAGTATCTTTGAGGGAGTCGTCTTCAAACAATGCAAAACAATCTGCATGATATGGGTTCCAGATTCAAGCGTATTACTTTATTTAATACTTAAACTTTCACTAATTTTCACATAAATTAATTAATCTTATTTTAAAGAAACCCACCCTGGACCAGTATTAAATCTGAGTTTCCAATAAAATGAGACCGAAATAAAAAATCGCTCGATTTTTGATTCCAAACTCTCTCATAGTAGAGTTAGTCTTTTGATCTCAGAGAGGACCTTATTTAAAAATAAATTAATACTTGGTGCGGCTTACTCCCAAGGATTTTAAGGCCGGTTTCTTTTCTCGAAGAAGGTATTCATAACAGAAAGGCATTCGGTGTGTTTGCCACACCACTGCCGAGGAGCCACCCCGCTTAGAACACGTTAATTTCTTCTAATTCAGAAAGCTTTCTATAAAAGACCTTATGGCCACTGGAGAAAGTATGAGTTCACTCAATAACCAGTGATCATTATATATACCAGCAGCCTACCTATATACGAATAACATGTGCTTATCGGAAAGTGTCCGGCGACGCGATCTTCGTTTTATCTCGAAATAACCTCAGTAGATCTACAGTCGTATGAAATGGCAATGGAATCGGCCGACCATCTGAAGATGGCAAGAAAAATTCAAGGTCAAGAACATTAGTTAAGTGGCAAGAAAGGTGGGAAAGAATTGAAGAAAGCGCGCTGTACTTTCATGTTAGTTCGGAATATAGCAGAATGGTACGAGCGGAAGCACGGCGAACTAACCTACCACCTCACGTAGATATTGAGTTGTCACGGCGGTGTATCTACATAAACGTAGGATAGAGAAGGATTCTTTCTGTTCACACTGTCCCACCAAATTAAAAAAAGCAAAACACATAATATTTTATTGCGCTCGTTTTTACGGCGAAATACTTTCTGTAACAGAGTTTTTGTGAAGGAGCCTTCCATTAGGAATTTAATTCCCCTTATGTGCAGAGACATACAGTGTTGGACTTCTGTGAGTAAAATTGAGTTTCTAGCGATGACGCGATCGATAAATGCCGAAAGCGTGCGCAGAGAAATGCGCATGCGAAATAATGGCGATTTAATCGCCTTTCCCTTCGGCGAAGTTATGCCTAACGGCGGTACCGCCAGATGTGGGTACATAAACAGGATTAGTCTGGTTTCATTGCACCACTTTAGGGCAGTGCGCTGCCTCGACGTCCAAATAAAAAAATAATGATCATAATGGTGGCAAGGTCAATATCGGTGACATTATAACCATTCATAATTCCACGTTGTGGTCATTTCATATTGTATAAGCTTAAATTGACCGTGTGGCCATTTCAAATGGTCATAAGATCAATTGACATTATGGCCCGCGACTTTATGTCACTCCGCCGAAGATAATGCCACAAAATCGTTGTACCTACTTAAGTATTAGGATAAGGGCTATATGGCACGGTGAACAGAGTTCGATGATTTCTATAACTAGAGTGGGTACAGTATAATTATATTCGCGATCCTTGATTCCAAAAAAATAATATGTAAGCGCTGTTTGTGCAATTTAAAGAAATGACACAACACAATTATGGAATTCAAATGGTCTTCTGTTCAGTAAGAAGTTTATATTTCCATAATAAAATGGAGTACGACGCAAATTGGAAAAGAAGCTCGGTTTAAAATTTCTTCAGGGCGGCCACCGTGGTGTGACGGTAGCGTGCTCCGCCTGCCACACCGTATGCCCTGGGTTCGCACCCCGGGCAAAGAAACATCAAAATTTTAGAAATAAGGTTTTTCAATTAGAAGAAAATTTTTCTAAGCGGGGTCGCCCCTCGGCAGTGTTTGGCAAGCGCTCCGAGTGTATTTCTGCCATGAAAAGCTCTCAGTGAAAACTCATCTGCATCGCAGATGCCGTTCGGAGTCGGCATAAAACATGTAGTTCCCGTCCGACCAATTTGTAGGGAAAATCAAGAGGAGAACGACGCAAATTGGAAGGGAAGCTCGCCCTTAGATCTCCTCAGAGGTTATCGCGCCTTACATTTATTTTATTTTTTAATCGCGTCTTATAGTTATTTATTTATTCCTGTAATAATCTAATTATATGACCACCACTGTATAAATGTTCTGTTAGGAAGTCAAAAGCAGTGAGTTTTTTTTTTGTTATTGCTCCGGCTCTGAACATGCACAGAGCATAGAGCAGAGCCGTAGCAGAAAAATTTATAGCATTTTTTATACTCTGCTGCGAGCTACGTTTTGTTTCAGAGCAGAGCAAATAGCAGAATAATGCCCACTTGCAGAACGGCAAGTTCTATTTTTTTGCTCAGGGTTAATTAAAAAAAATTTCAAAAATATATGAGTTTAACGCCTCATGTCAAGTTAACTCTAAGTTAAAACGATAAC
This sequence comes from Eurosta solidaginis, assembly GCF_040869045.1. Taxonomy (NCBI): domain Eukaryota; kingdom Metazoa; phylum Arthropoda; class Insecta; order Diptera; family Tephritidae; genus Eurosta; species Eurosta solidaginis. The sequence goes on from NC_090322.1 coordinate 141,817,487, forward strand.
TTGCCGTTCTGCAAGTGGACATAATAACTCCAAACGAAATGAGAAAAGACAAAGTTCTGCATATCAGCAGAGCAAATGTTAAGCATACACATATTTTTGCTCTCGCTCCACTACAAATAGGATTTCATTTGGAGTTTTTATTCAGCTATTTGCTCTGCTCTAAAACATGACATCGCTCGCAGCAGAGCCTAAAAAATGCTATCAATTTTTTCTTCTACGGCTTTGCTCTATGCTCTCTTCTTTTTCAGATTGAGGGCAGTAGCAGTGCTTTTTTTGTTGCTATTGTTACTCTGAAGTAGCAAATGTAAACACTGCTCAAGAGTTTAATATATTATTTTCTTTTCTCTCTTCTCTTTTGCATGTATGAGGGGTGAATGGGATGAATGTTTTCTATGATCGGTTTAATTACTGATTCATTGGATGGATCAGATATATGGTACGAGTACGGTTGGATGCATATTTGGTTGCGTGCACAGACAAGACAGCAAGGCGGCAGCATTGCATTTACTAATAACGAATAAAAGTATTTTGTTGTTTTAATTTTAATTTTAACATATTTCCCATTTGCATTAAAAGTTTTCCTTAGTGAGTCAACGATATATGTGTGATGTGGGTAAATATTTAAGGAAATGTTGAAGTTTCTTGCTTACATGTCTCATCTTCTGTGTATCGGTTTAACGGTTGCTTGCTTTTAGGTTTGTTTATATTTTGTTTTTCGCTAAAAAAATATGGCCACTTTCTTATTGTACTTAAAAAGTTCGTATCGTGGGTTTTGGTATTCGCTTTTTTTGTTGCTATTTCTTTGGAAAGCTTTTATTATTTTATCATAAAAATTCTTTGGCACATTAATTCGATTTTGTTTTTGATCGATTTATTTGATGATCCTATTAAAAGTATTTTGTTCTTTGTTCGCTTTGTGGATTTTATGCGCATAGTGTGTCCTCTTTTCTACGCATACTTTTCGCTATCATTATCACTGGCAGTTGTATTTAGTTTTGAGGATTTTTTGACTTGCCGTTCCACCCTTTCCTGTGTTGGATAACTGCTAAATAAACCCGCACGTGCAGCATAGCCTCGTCCGCAAGTGCTTAGTTCGCGGCGTCCCAATTTTTGATCGTCGAATGGTAGTGCCAGCACATTATACCACAATGAAGGTGATCCCGCATAACGTGTTGAGGAGCTGATGCTACTATGTTGATCGTATAGACGCGTTGGACTGATATAGCTGGAACGCGAAATATGTGGACGATGCGTTGATGCGTTACTATATTGGGTCATAGAGGTTCGTGTGGTATTGGGTGGAGGGAATTGTAGGCGTGATCTGTGAACATGGTTGACACAATAACATTTTGCATTGTGCCGCCTGCTGTTCGTGGTGCTAAATGAATGATAATAATACACAACAACAACAATACAAGATTACAAATGCCTAAAAGCGTTAATTGGAGTTTAAAGAATTATTAAAGTACTTTTCTTTGCATGGACATCTAAACCGATTTTTTGTACCCCTTTTTTTAAAGCTTAAGTTTTTATACCTTTCATGATTTGATATTAGAATTAGTAAGAAAAAGAAAATAGGAAAACTAAGCGAAATACGTATCTAAAGAAATAAATGTGTATTATACAATGGGTTATAAATCAGGATTGTTGTCAGGGGAATTTAAAGCATGGGTGTGGGAAGCCATGGGAAGAAACTTGAACAAGGAAACGGCAGGAAACAAATATGAGAAAAAAGGAAATACTTCGCCCTTTCCGGCAGGCGCAAAAAGTTCCGCTGAGTTCATGCAGAAGTTTTAAATATCTAAACGGAAACTTTTTATTATCCTCGTAAACCGTGTAGGATCTGCATAACTTTAGCCGTGTAAGGGAAAACTCAACTTTGGAAGATATTTTAACTGAATTCAAGTTAAAGGTTCTAGGCATAAGGTAGATTAAGCAGTTGTTAAAACTTACAACAAAGTGGTTAAAATTGCTACCTTCCGCGGGAATTTATTGACGGCAGATTGTGGTCAACCACAAAAAGCTTGTTTAACCCGACAAAGTACAAAGACAGGATATGAATACTGTTTCTTTAGCAGCCGAGGCTCTGGCGACCCCAAAACCTTTGGGGAGTATGATTGAGTTGGGCCAAATATTTGCTTAGTTATTTAATATGAATTTGGAGCTTTTAGGCCGATTTAATTAAATAAAACAAGTTTAGTATGTTTAACGCTACAACAAAAAGAGCATGTTGAAAAACTTTAGCGACTGTGTAATCCACTTTGCAACTTTTCTTTAGCACCTTGAAGAAAAAGAGATTAAGCCTTTACGCAAAATGGTAAGTGAACTGCCTAAGTGGTTGGAATGCAGCAGTAGAACTCAGAGATGAAACATAAAAGCCGGAATGAGTTAACTAAGATCGGTTGCAGCTGCACCTTTGCCCATCTTTTACGTAGCAAAACACTCTTTCCCACTATAAGGAACTCCTTTGCTCTCTTGTGCCGATGAATTCTCAGTAATAGTTACAGAAACTAAAATTGCCATATTTTGGTTAAAATCAATATTTTTTTCTCTAATCGAAATAAATTTTTTTCATCCAGTAAGCCCATTGGCTTTCGAGAAAGTTTTTCTAAGCGGGGTCGCCGCAGGCAGTGACTTGGCAAACATTCCGAGTGTATTTCTGCCATGCAAAGCTTCTCAGTGAGAACTCATCTGCCTTGCAGATGCTGTTGGGAGTCGTTATAAAACATGTAGGTCCCATTGTAGGAAACATTAAAAGGAGTACGACAGAAATGGGAAGAGAAGTTCGGCCTAATATCACCTCAGAGGTTATAGGGCCTTACATTTATTTATTGTAAGCCCATTGACACCCCAGTCACGACAAAGCTGTTAAAGATCACCATGTAGACGGAACTTTGTTAAGGTCGATCGTCTATTTGTTCTTGGACGTACACTTGGAAAATTTCTATCATAGGCAAACATAAGTTGTTGGTAATACTTGAGCTAATATGCCGACTGATTTCACCCTAACAATGCAACGTATGTCAGCACACATGTCTTCTCATGGCGCCCGAGGATTATCATATAATGGAAAGCAGATATTCCGAGTTCCGAGATACAGTAAATTTTTGCCTGAACAAAAATAAGATGCGATCAGGGCATCTTTACCGACAACTAGTTGAAGAGGCCCAACCTTATAGGGACGTAAGGAGTCCGCAAGCACCATGAAGAAATCTGGTACGCAAAAATTCAGCCGTTTGACCCAAATGAGTATAGTAAACAGGCCCTTAACATCAACCACGATGAGTCTGCAAAGTTATACGTCGATAAATGCCTGGCGAACCCCACTCTCAGAGTCGAGTACCCGAAACTCGCAGCTGGGGAAGGAAGACTGCGCAGAACTATTTGCAATATACGAATTGCATGTCTGGCCTATAATGTGCCCCCCCCCCCCCCACATAGCTCTAACCATCTTTTCAATTGCAATGTGGAACCAACGCCTCTCTGGTTCAACCCTTTTGAAACTGCCAGTTTCCTAGGACTCCCATTAGAGTATATAGTCGAAAATTTCTGAGTATACCTTTTGCATGGGACGAAGCACTGCTGCAAGAAGAAGATGAAGGCTGGAGATGATAGTACAATTTTAAAATGGAAACCGTAACAGATCCGATTCATACTTATACAGTTCGGGTTTCGATACACTATCATGTGAAGGGGTGAGACATGAACTGTTTTAAACAGTTAATGCTTTACCTTTGCTTCGTTCACATCGAAACCGCGTATTTGCTAACTATCATTGGGTAAGAGTGGTGGCTATTTGCAAATACAAGTGCATGGTCAAGTCAGGTAATCTTAATCATGTTCCTCTATTAAAAAAGGAAAATTTCGTACTCTTTATGGTGGTCCATTTACTTGTCAGTACTTCAATTCTGCATCGCTAAAGGTAGAAGGACACCGAGGGATATCGACCCACTTTCGGGTGCTTCCTCAGTTGTTGGATGAAGGAATGCATTTCAGCAGACGGGAGATACTGGATAAACTAAATATTTTGTAAATCTATTTGGCAGAGTTCCAACAGAAGAGTAATTTGATGCCGTCGTAATATACTTCATTAAGCATCCTCAGAATCGATACCAGTAAGGTAGTGCTGACGGAAACTGGAAACATGATTTCGAAAGGTCACCAAGGGTAAAACTTCTCTGAACTGGCTGGCAATTACTTTCGCAGCGTGACAGCTTAAAGCTGGTGCTGCAAGATCAGTTGAATGAACTCTTGGCTAACGCTGTTTCTGCCTCAGTACTCAGAATCCCATAAGGACCTGCGTTAACGTACGCGCGATTTTTCTGCGTATGCATAGATAAACACCGGAAATGACTCCGGAGACTGCTCGTCATGTCAAGATATCGCAAGTGGGTACAAATATAAAACACCAAATAAAGGAAATTGGAAAGGTCGACAAACCTGATCCCGAAACGAGATGCTGATATCAACCTCCCGATACTGAGATCCCCGAGAAGAAGAAGCGGCTGGGACGGTAATGCCTACACCGAGTCGGGCCTCCCTCTCTATAAACGACAAAAGAGTATGCCAACGACAGCACGAAAAGGGAAAATGCGATACCTAAAATAAGCTCAGTGCACAAATTGAAGATCAAAGACAAGCTGCTGGAGTATGAATTCGATATTGCGAGATTTGCGGATAGTCGCATTCAGTTAGAGGATCGTGAAGAGGCTGCATGTGGTTTTCAAAGGTTTAAATAAAAACGTGGGTGGCAAATGGGACCCTTAAATAAGTGCTACATTAAATAAGCAAATCCCCGGGAGTCTTGGTCCAATATAGTGCATTAGAGGCCGAAACAATGGCGCCAAACTAGCGAAAAATCTAGCTCCTTTGATATTAAGAGATTTAGGAATATCACAAGTCTATGGAAAACAATCTGAAAACGGTTTTTTTTAACGGTTATAAAGCAGCAAGAAACTTTGAAAGGAGTTTTCGGAGGTATAGCCTTTGGGAGGATGTAGGAAACTTAGGCCTCACTGTCTTCTTCCTCTTGTTGCAATAAGGAGACCCTTGAAGGTATTTGGAAGTTTATGGTCCTTTGCCGGATATTAATCTGGTGTGTTTTGGAAAATAGCTGCATTAAAATAGTTCTGGAAAATAGCTCCATTACGGGAATGACTTGATATGAACACGTGGAACCATCTAGGTCAAACAACTGCCTAATTCCGTGAGGAGCATGGGGTCACTAGAGCATCGCCTGCTAAATAAACAGAATTCAGGTAGGTGAGGTTGACAATTGGGTTCGAGAAGCTATAAGTTTCCATGGCAACCCCACGGCCCGAATGTCGTAGGCAACGCTGAAAAATCTTCATTACTGCCGATTAAACTCTTGTTTCAAAACCTTGGAGATCTAAAGGAAAACAAAATCTTGGTAGATATTTAGAAGTAGGTTCGTTCGTGAAATTTTCGTTTATATGACAAGACAAATCGAAAGAGCTTTAGCGTTTGTATTCTACAGAGGCTAACGGACTATGAGGGATGAGGGATACTACACGCTTTATTTCACTTATTTCCATTAAAAACTTTGCACCCTTGGTTGAGAGATTAATTCGTTTTTAAAATTATACACAAAATAAAATGTTTCATGTAAAAAGCAACACTGATCTGATTCCACTCACCTTCTCACCAAAATGATGATTGTCGTAATGACGGCAGCCAGGAATACAAAGCCACCGAATGCGCCCAAAGCGACAATTGCGCCCAAATTAAGTTTAGCCTCCTTTGATTCTTTGCGATCAGCATTGTCAACGGAAAATGGAACATTGACATTCGGTGATTGATTATGCCGAATATTAACGCTGTCCGCAATTTCATTATCCTGTGGATGAGCATTAAGTATAATATTCTGAGTATTGCGCGTAGTGGACTCCACTGAAACGTATGGTCGTATGTGTGATGTTGTAGTGGTGGTAGTTGAAGTAGTTGTGGGATAATAGGTTGGTGTAGTAATAGGACGTTTAGATACAGACACCGGACGCAATGTGCGACGTGGTGGGAACTCTTCTCGTACAGTACCGGGTACAATGAAAGGAACTTCTTCATCAGAGTCGGCTTAAGTTTTAAATTTGAGAAAATAAAAAATTTTAAATAGCAATAATTTAAAATTAATTAAAACAAAATTTTACTTACCACTGCCATTAATATCCAGTACCGATGCGGTGCTTGTTGTTTGCGTTGTGCTGGTTGTCGGTTTGTAAGAAGGCTGTCTGGACGTGGATGTGAGGCGTGGCCTATGCGGAGTTGTGGATGGTGTAGTTGGTGCTTGTGTAGATGGCCTTGTCGGAGCTGACGTAGGTGGATGCGTTGCTGGCGTCGTGGAAGGTTCAAGGCGAACGCAACGCGGTAAAGCACTACTCCATTGGCCGGTAGCCAAACAAGTGAGTACGTTTGGTCCTTCGAGTCTATAGCCAGGGGGACAGGAGATTTGGGCTTTGGAACTGTAATACGTGCCATTTGGTGCAGATATAATAGTGTTGTAGTAATTACCAGGCAAGGTATCGCACTCAACAACTATGGACAGAGAAAGCAAATTTAATTAGTTATGAGATTCGTTTAGGCTATCGTTAATGGTTTAGATAAAGGCTTGATACTATTCTAAAAAAAAAGTGAAGAGGCGATCATAAAAACGATCTCTTAATGACCACCAGTAGTTGCGCAATGATAACACAAAAAATCTCAAAAGAATACGGATATAGTTCCAAATCAAAAAGAAAGTTGCGCCTTATAAGTTGTTCATCATATCTGACGTATCGAATGGCTCAGAATCATGGACGGTGTCAAGAGAAGGTGACATTTCTCTTGGAGTGTTAGAGAGAATAATTGTATGAAAGATAAATATGTCGGTAATAACGATGGAGAGTATCGAAGAAAGTATAATAATTAGTTGTACGAAGCTTATTTAAATATGAAGATAATGCAACGAATAATAGCCCAAAGTTTTCAGTGCCTAGGTCATGGTTATACGAACGGAAAAAGATGATGCGGCAAAGAAAGTTTTTCTATCAACAAATATATTTAAATGCGGAGGATGGGCTGAACTTCTATTGAGTTGGTGGAGGCAGCCGAAATAAGACCTCATCTCCCTTGGTGTTTCTAATTGGCGACAGTTATCTTTTGGTAGATTTTTGGATTAATACAGCCAAAATCGCCAAGGCGGTTGACTGCCAATAAATGATGATGATGAGATCCGAAACAATACCAAATTTATTAATAAATGGTCTTTAAAATAATAGTGAAAAAAACGGCCCGGAGTTAGTATTGAACTGACACTAAATTAGTAACAAATTTGTCCATTAAATGGTCTCGGAAGTACGTTGAAAATGATTCGGAAAAGGTTTTTAATTGACACCTTAACGAACGCGAAATAGTCTTTTAAATGATCTTGAATTGATCCCTAAACTATCCCGTTGTTTTATAGAGATAGCGCCTTAATTTTCTGAAAACAATCACAAAACAGCTTCAAAATGCTTAAAAAATAATCCCAGTACGTTATGAATTCAATCCCGATTGAACCCGGAGCTATTCCCAATTACCCGAAATTGTCCAATTTCTATTTTGAAAAAGCCTCAAAAATAGCCGGGAGACTATCCTCGAAACAATGCCAAATACAATCCGCGATAATGCCAAATGATCACGAAATGGTCCCGAAAACGATTCTGAAAATAAATTTTTGGGATATGATCCCAAAATAAAATCCTATGACTCTAAATAATCTCGAAATTTTTCAAAAATAGTCCCGAAATGATAAGGAAAAGTTACCCAAATGATTCACAGTTGGTTCTAGAAGTCCCAAAAACAGATCCGTAGTGAACTCAAAAAAGTGATTCCAAAAAGGTTCCTGGAAATATTTCACATACTTTCTGAACTTTTCCAGAATTAACTAAGCCTCTCTCTATTAATCTAGATATACTAAATATTATAATAGTATTGGTCCTTGTTAAATAGCCATGCCGAAGGAGAGGAGATGGCACTTTCCACTTTTCGGAAATTGAGCGGGACTCCCCTTTTTCACAAGAAAGAAAAAAAACATGGCTAGTAGATATTACTAAACTGTATGATGAAAGTTATTTAAATACGGCCGCTCTTCCGGAATAGAGTCACGAAAAAGCCATTCAAAATCTAACATTTAGGCTCTTAATTTAATAAGTTCTTTAAACTTAAGATCATTAAATCTCTTCAGATCAAGTTTGACCTCCAGAAGTAAATTTATGATTTAATAATATTTGTTTTAATTGAGATGTTAAAAGAAGCGGAAAATGCACAAAAAAAAAAAAAAAAACAAGTAAGGACGGGACGGTCACAGCCGAAGACTTCATACCTTTCATGAATGGGGCTGAACAATAATCTTATCCTATTCGGAATCTCCAAATGATGTACATACCTAAACAATTTCTAAGATAAATACAAAACAAAAAATGGCAAAAAACCCCCTTATATGTACGATCGGTTGTATGGGATATAAATTATATATATAGCTCCGATCGAAATGATCTTTACAGGAAATCTTCTATGATATTGTAAGGAATTTACTAAATTCTGCTTATTTGCAACCTTCTACTAAGTTCGAATCACTAATATGTTGAATAAATAACTCCAATATTGAATAATGGAAAAATGGCCTTTATTAAAGTACTTTACAATAACACTTATACTTTGCAACGAATAACTTGCTTAATAACCAAACTGATTGATAGCTCAAATGAAACTCCACTATTGCCCGACAGATTGCGTGCTTAATCAATAACTGCTTGATAGCTCAAATCAAACTGAATTTCAGCGCCTCTACATTTGCTGCCTTTTATACCCTCTGATTTCAACGTTCGCATCTTCTAGGCGCTTCCATTTCCAGAATCTACTAGTTGCCATCAGCTTTCAAATTTCTCTGCTGTAGCTACAATTGCACGATTTTATAGCTTCTCTCATTGCATACTTTCAGGAGTATCTCAGATATATGCATGTGTTTGTGCGTTGATTCTCCGCTGCTCGTATACGCACATGGTACATTTGTGTAGACGCAATTATTTTTTCGTTTATGTAGATACATAATGATTGATCAATGGATGTGCATGATATCACTGTTTAGCATCGGCTTAGAGTTGGCAGCACCGCTTAGGTTTGCTAATATTCGTAACACTGCCCTCCACCTAAGTCTGATCATCCCGATCAGACAAATCTCCCGATCTAACCGCCGCTAGCATCTCCAAATGTACCACTCTTCTAATGCGTGGTTTCCCAGTGGTTTGTATGCGGTAGATGGTATCACTGATCTTCTTCACAACTTTGTACGGGCCTTCCCAACTGCACCGAATCTTGGATGGAACACCTTTCCGCCGGTGAGGGTTGTATAACGGCACAAAATGTCCCTCCAAGAAACCTTCCGAATTTTTGTTCTCATTGTACCTGCGTTTCATTTTACTACTCATTATTCTTAATCGTTCCCTCGCAATCTGTTGTTTGGCCAATGAACTTCTTCGCAGAGCTTGCACTTGACGGATTGACTTTGCATCATCATTATCGTCTGGACGTTTCACAATAGTAGTGCGCGCTGGCTTGAAACCACCCTTGCATTCTCTCTGAAAAATTCTTTCAGTCGTTTTAGTGCATCCATTAGGGTTTGTCGATGCCGGTCTTTTTCTCGCAGGTACTTTTGATTTCGCTTTATTTGGCCCATTCGATCCATCAACCTTTTCTTTTGACTTTCGTGGCCTTTGTCGAGTCTTCTCCACCATTACTCGATTACAACTGAACCCTTTCTCCAACTTGAAGTTAAGTGATATATCCTGGTCCTCATAACGCATCACCCTTCTCTGCATATCGATCTTGATGTTATGGTCAACCAAGAAGTCCACTCCCAATATGACTTCTTCAACGATCTTCGCCACAACGAATTTGTGTAGAACCGTGACATTTCCAATCAAGACTTCACATATCACTTCTCCCTGAACTTGGTTATACTCGCCAGTAACCGTAGTCAGATCGGATCAAGGAATGAGATGCGCCCGTATCTACAGTCAGTACACGTTCTTTGTCATCCACATTCCCTCTGACGGTAAGACTGCTCGATTTTCTACCAATTTGCGACACAGATATCACAGGACATTCAATAGCTGGGGCAAGTTTTCGTTCTTTACATCTGACACACTCTTGCTCATCTCCTCCAGCTTTGCGTTTACGGCCGCCCACATTGTTGGAACTATTAGGACCAAGATCGCAATGACGTGCAATGTGACCGGGCTTATCGCATCTGAAGCATTTTATAACTCTTCCACTCCGCTTTTGCGATCCTTTCAGCACCTCCAATATTACGTCTACCCACTCGGGCCTTTCTACTTCCACACGATGAGCTTTGTATGCTGGTTTACTCAATAGTGAGGCAGTTTCCTGAGTCAATGCATGTGATACCGTCTCTGCAAATGTTGGCTTTGGGTTTGCGTATGTGGCTCGCTTCGTTTCAACGTCCCGTATGCCATTTATAATGCTCTGAATTTTTACTCTTTCGGTGTATTCCACGGGTGCGTCGGCATTCGCCAAATGTTCCAACTTTTCAACATCCTAGGCAAACTCCTGCAAAGTCTCATTCGCTCTTTGGTTACGGTTTTGCAACTCAATTTGGAATATCTGTTTTCTATGCTCGCTTCCATAACGTCTCTCGACAGCGGCCATTAATGCTTCATAGCTGTTCCGTTCGTACTCTGGAATAGTCTGTAAGATATCGGCAGCTGGTCCTTTCAATGCTACGAAGAGTGTAGCAACTTTATCTTCAGCATTCCAGTTGTTCACTGTTGCGGTCTTCTCAAATTGTAGCTTAAAGACCTGGAAAGGAACAGAACCGTCAAAGGATGGTGTTTTTACCTTTGTATTGTCGTTGAAACTGCTGGGCGATTTAGTTGCAACTCCTGTATACGATCTTTCAAAGCATCCATTTCGGCCTCCATTTTATCTTGCCGTTCACTAAAACCTTCCAGCTGCGATGAGACTTTTGCTTCCTGTGCCTCCAGCTTCGTTAAGATACGCTCTTCTTGTGCTTCGAGTTGTAATGTTATGCGTGCCTCTTTCTCTTTTAATTGTTCTGCAATTTGTGACGCCATGTGTGTTTTTTGTTCATCCACTTGTGCTTCAATCTTCGCTGTTATACGTTTCTCCTGCGATTCCAGTTGAGATGACATTTGCGACAACATTTCGGATATACGCGTTTCTTGTGCTTCAATCTTCGATGTTATTTCAGATGACATTTCTGCAATACGTGTCTCCTGTGATTCCATCTTGGATGTTATACGGTTCTCCTGGGATTCTAGTTGTGATACCACTGTCGATGTTTGAGCAGTTATTTCAGCTAATATCATGTTAAAGTCTGTGCTGGTAACTGTCTGCGATGTTTCGTTTTTCTCTTCAATTTTTGTTGTCTCCTCGCCATCAAGATGAAAGACATACTCTTCCACGTTAATTCCCTCTAATTCCATTGCCTCTCGTAGTCGTGCCTGAAGTTCGAGTTTATTGCCAGTTGTATTCAATCCACGGCTGTCCAACTCCTTCTTCAGTTGCTGGATCTTCAATTCACTGAACTTTGCCATATCATTGTTGTCCTTTGGAATTTATTCAACAATTCCTCTTCTGACACCAATTGTAACGAATTTACTAAATTCTGCTTATTTGCAACCGTCTACTAAGTTCGAATCACTAAACTGTTGAATAAATATCTCCGATATTGAATAATGGAAAAATGGTTTTTATTAATGTACTTCACAATAACACTTATAATTTGCAACGAATAGCTTGCTTAATAACCAAACTGATTGATAGCTCAAATTAAACCCTACTATTGCCCGACAGATTGCGTGGTTAATCAATAACTGCTTGATAGCTCAAATCAAACTGAATTTCAGCGCCCCTACATTTGCTGCCTTTTATACCCTCTGATTTCAACGTTCGCATCTTCTAGGCGCTTCCATTTCCAGAATCTACTAGTTGCCATCAGCTCTCAAATTTCTCAGCTGTAACTACAATTGCACAATTTTATAGCTTCTCTCATTGCATACTGTCAGGAGTATCTCAGATATATGCATGTGTTTGTGCATTGATTCTCCGCTGCTCGTATATGTACATCGCATCGGCTTAGAGTTGGCAGCACACCTTAGTTTTGCTAATATTCGTAACAATATATTAGAATAAATATCACCAAGTTTAACGTTTTTATATTGGAAACTAAGGGAGAAATGGCCAAAAATCTTTTTATCTGAACGATAGGTTGTATGGGATATATAGCTCCGATCAAATTGATTTTTTCAGAAAATCTTTTATGATATATTAAAATATATATCACCGAGTTTCACGTTTACACTTTCTAAATTAAGGGAGAAATGACCAAAAATCATTCTATCTGAACGATCGGTTGTGTGGGATATAACTTTATATAGCTCCGATCAAAGTGACTTTTTCAGGATATCTTCTATTATATATTAGAATATATATCACCGAGTTGCACGTTTATACTTTCTAAATTGCGGCAGGAATGACAAAAATCGTCTTATCTGAACGATCGGTTGTATTGGAGATATATGTTATAGTGGTCCTATCCTACCGGATCCGACAAATGTCTAATATAATACGAAAATACATCCTTGTGCCAAATTTCATTGAGATATCTCAAATTTTAGGGACTATTTTTCGTTCAACAACAGACAGACGGACGGACGGACAGGCGGACATGGATATATAAACTCAGTTCGTCGCCCTGATCAATTCGGTATACTTAATGGTGAGTCTATCTTCTATATTTCTCAACGTTACAAACATTGGACCAATGTTAATATACCATTTCATGTTCATGAAAGGTATAAAAATAATAATTAATAGTTTAAAATTTGACCCGGAAACCAGATTACTAAAAATTGCCTTTAACTAGATAAGTCGTAAAGATATGAGCCCAAAATCATTAGAACCCTTTAAGTTTCTAAAATAAATCTTAAAACATTAAAAATATTATTCGTAAACTTTTTTGGAAAAATCGTGTTTCACCCTAAAATGGGGCAAATTTTGCCCGAAGATCTTACGAAGGTTAATTAGATTTGGTTTCGATCCTCAACAATCGATAATTCATAGCCGTGTTACAAATATACGAAGAATAATTAGAAGTTCCTAAAAAACTTACTCTCACAACGTGGCGGTGGGCCGTTCCAACGTTCATCAAAGTCACAGGTCAACAAAGCGCGTCCAATCATCTCATAGCCTTTAGCGCATGAGTACCTTACCATGCTGAGATAGCCCACAGTACCATTTATAAGATCATATGAGCCATGTAAAATAGATGCGGGCAGTCCACATTCGATATCTGCAATAAAGTTAACCGAATCAAACACTTAAGTAGAAGCTCGCACAATTCAAAAGTAAAGTTACACCTACATTTACAAACAGGTGGAAATTCATTATAGAAACCAGTCTCCAGGCATGTGCGTGTCGCTGGACCCACCAACAAATGATTTGCATCACACGAATAATTTATCTGAGCACCCACTTCGAAACCATTCAGTGCCACCATAGTTGAGTTTGGTGGTTGCTCTGGACGTCCACACGTTTTGGGTTGATGCTGACAAATGAAATTCAATAACGTATTACAATTTGTGTCACTCCACAGCCATCCTTTTGAACCATCGAAACGTGCACAATCCTCATCGCCACCAGGATGATTCCAAAATGAAACCGTCACTTCTTCACCATTCACCCATTTCCACGTGCTGCGATCGGTTCCGTCGCGTACTGCACCCATCCAATATTGTGAACTTATATCGGTACGATGACGACGCCACAGCTCCCAACTGATGAAACCCTGTAGCGCAGGATTACTTTCGCTGATGAGCGTACCACCACGTGAACGACAAAATGAGAGAGCATCAAGAAAATTCAATGGTTGACGATTATAGAAAATGTAGCATTTTCCATTGTAGGAAGCCAACGCTCCTGGTGGTTGATCGCGAAATGTGGGACAGCGTTCAATAGGCAAAGCTTGATCTGTATAAACGAAAGCTTCGCAAATTGATAACTTATTTGGTAGATTCGTTTCCAAGTGCACGGAGACAAATGCGCCAGGCATTGGCGGGTTGCAGGGCAAAAAGAGTGGTTGACCCTCTTCAAGCATTCCCGTAAAACGATTACAAATCGGATTCGTGCCGAGATCTGGACGGTTGTTACCAACGCGCACAACAATGGAAGCGGGTCTGTTACCTAGAAAAAAAAAATAGAGAGACATATATATATATATAAATAGTTCTATTTCGTTTTTTTTTATTTTGCTCAGAAATAAAATAATTTAAAAACAAGTAAGGAAGGCTAAGTTCGGGTGTAACCGAACATTACATACTCAGTTGAGAGCTATGGAGAAAAAATAACGGAGAATCACCATGTAGGAAAATGAACCTAGGGTAACCCTGGAATGTATTTGTATGACATTTGTATCAAATGAAAGGTATAAAAGAGTATTTTAAGAGGGTGTGGGCCATAGTTATATAGGTGGACGCCATTTAGGGATATAGCCATAAAGGTGGACCAGGGCTGACTCTAGAATTTATTTGTACGATACGGGTATCAAGTGAAAGGTGCTGATGAGTATTTTAAAAGGAAGTGGGCTTTAGTTCTATATGTGGAAGCCATTTCGAGATATCGCCTTAAAGGTGGACCAGGGGTGACTCTAGAATGCGTTTGTACAATATGGGTATCAAACGAAAAGTGTTAATGATTATTTTAAAAGGGAGTGGGCCTTAGTTCTATGGGTGGACGCCTTTGCGAGATATCGCCATAAAGGTGGACCAGTGGTGACTCTAGAATTTGTTTGTACGACTGTGTATAAAAACTGGGCGTAGCTTCAACCGATTTCGCCCTTTTTCACAGAAAACAGTTATCTAAGAATCTATCTAGGATCTAAGCCCCTACCAAATTTCACAAGGATTGGTAAAGTTTTGTTCGACTTATGGCATTAAAAGTATCCTAGACAAATTAAACGAAAAGGGGCGGATCCACGCCCATTTTGAAAGTTTCTTTTATTTTTGCATTTTTTACACCATATCATTACTGGAGTTGAATGTTGACATAATTTACTTATATACTGTAAATATATTAACTTTTCTTTTAAAATTTGACTTAAAAAAAATTTTTTTTTAAAGTGGGCGTGGTCGTTCTCCGATTTTGCTAATTTTTATTAAGCATACATATAGTAACACAAGTAACGTTCCTGCCAAATTTCATCATGATATCTTCAACAACTGCCAAATTACAGCTTGTAAAACTTCTAAATTACCTTCTTTTAAAAGTGGGCGGTGCCACGCCCATTGTCCAAAATTTTACTAATTTTCTATTCTGCGTCATAAGTTCAACTCACCTACCAAGTTTCATCGCTTTATCGGTCTTTGGTAATGAATTATCGCACTTTTTCGATTTTTCGAAATTTTCGATATCGAAAAAGTGGGCGTGTTTATAGTCCGATATCATTCATTTTAAATAGCGATCTGAGATGAGTGCCCAGGAACCTACGTACCAAATTTCATCAAGATACCTCAAAATTTACTCAAGTTATCGTGTTAATGGGCACACGGACGGACGGACGGACATGGCTCAATCAAATTTTTTTTCGATATTGATGATTTTGATATATGGAAGTCTATATCTATTTCGATTCTTTTATACCTGTACAACCAACCGTTATCCAATCAAAGTTAATATACTCTGTGAGCTCTGCTCAACTGAGTATAAAAAGTTTAAGTTAAACGGTTTTATTGAAAACAATACTTACATGAAGTAATAATAATACTAAAAGCTAGAAAATTATTAGGTAGGTCCTAGGTATTAGTCATCACACTCTTCGTCAATGTTGGGCGTTGATCAGACAATTAAATAAAAGCGTTGGACGCGTCAAATTTTTATTAATATACATAAGCAAGACCAACTGAACCTTAATTAATCAAGTTACGCTACGCCTCACATTTTTGAAAACCGTTTAACTTAAAATTTTTTTTTTATTATTTTATTTTCAAGTTTTTAGTCTTAATTGCCTATTTATTGTCATTCTATTTAGTTCATTTAGTGACTCATTATTACAAGGACTCTTTCGTGACAATTTGTTACAATCTAAGTCCTCAATACCTAATCCTTCCAAAGACTTTACTCGACCTAGCTCCACGTATGTTGGTCTCTCCTCGAACTCCAAAGTAATTTGATGTCATTTTTACCGGATCGCGGGTTCGAATCGAGCTCAAGGCCTAACAATAATTTTTTTATCATTATTATTGTTATGATAAATTTTTTCTTAATTGAAAAAATTTTTAAATTAGAATAGAAGAAAGAAAAAATTTTAGACAACTGCCAAAGCTCGTTGTATAGATCCATTTCGGGAACTGCTAAATTCCTTCATCGGCAACGTTTAGGCGCCGCTGCTATAACCATTCAGCCATCACAGCGGTTTTTTGTTTGTCTTCATTAATCCTACTTCTATTCTGTTTCGTGCCAATTGATATTCACAACACTGCGACATTTGTTGCAGAATGGCTGTGAAAATTGGACTTGTTTGTTGGCAATGCTGCCATAGTGTCATATTTTATTGACACTTTTTTCCACGTGCTCTGGGATGTATTAACAATTTTTGTTGTTATATCGGCCTACTGATTTTAAGATCGCGGGTTCGAATCGAGCTCAAGGCCTAACAATAATTTTTTTATCATTATTATTGTTATGATAAATTTTTTCTTAATTGAAAAAATTTTTAAATTAGAATAGAAGAAAGAAAAAATTTTAGACAACTGCCAAAGCTCGTTGTATAGATCCATTTCGGGAACTGCTAAATTCCTTCATCGGCAACGTTTAGGCGCCGCTGCTATAACCATTCAGCCATCACAGCGGTTTTTTGTTTGTCTTCATTAATCCTACTTCTATTCTGTTTCGTGCCAATTGATATTCACAACACTGCGACATTTGTTGCAGAATGGCTGTGAAAATTGGACTTGTTTGTTGGCAATGCTGCCATAGTGTCATATTTTATTGACACTTTTTTCCCCGTGCTCTGGGATGTATTAACAATTTTTGTTGTTATATCGGCCTACTGATTTTAAGATCGCGGGTTCGAATCGAGCTCAAGGCCTAACAATAATTTTTTTATCATTATTATTGTTATGATAAATTTTTTCTTAATTGAAAAAATTTTTAAATTAGAATAGAAGAAAGAAAAAATTTTAGACAACTGCCAAAGCTCGTTGTATAGATCCATTTCGGGAACTGCTAAATTCCTACATCGGCAAAGTTTAGGCGCCGCTGCTATAACCATTCAGCCATCACAGCGATTTTTTGTTTGTCTTCATTAATCCTACTTTTATTCTGTTTCGTGCCAATTGATATTCACAACACTGCGACATCTGTTGCAGAATGGCTGTGAAAATTGGACTTGTTTGTTGGCAATGCTGCCATAGTGTCATATTTTATTGACACTTTTTTCCCCGTGCTCTGGGATGTATTAACAATTTTTGTTGTTATATCGGCCTACTGATTTTAAGATCGCGGGTTCGAATCGAGCTCAAGGCCTAACAATAATTTTTTTATCATTATTATTGTTATGATAAATTTTTTCTTAATTGAAAAAATTTTTAAATTAGAATAGAAGAAAGAAAAAATTTTAGACAACTGCCAAAGCTCGTTGTATAGATCCATTTCGGGAACTGCTAAATTCCTTCATCGGCAACGTTTAGGCGCCGCTGCTATAACCATTCAGCCATCACAGCGGTTTTTTGTTTGTCTTCATTAATCCTACTTCTATTCTGTTTCGTGCCAATTGATATTCACAACACTGCGACATTTGTTGCAGAATGGCTGTGAAAATTGGACTTGTTTGTTGGCAATGCTGCCATAGTGTCATATTTTATTGACACTTTTTTCCCCGTGCTCTGGGATGTATTAACAATTTTTGTTGTTATATCGGCCTACTGATTTTAAGATCGCGGGTTCGAATCGAGCTCAAGGCCTAACAATAATTTTTTTATCATTATTATTGTTATGATAAATTTTTTCTTAATTGAAAAAATTTTTAAATTAGAATAGAAGAAAGAAAAAATTTTAGACAACTGCCAAAGCTCGTTGTATAGATCCATTTCGGGAACTGCTAAATTCCTACATCGGCAAAGTTTAGGCGCCGCTGCTATAACCATTCAGCCATCACAGCGATTTTTTGTTTGTCTTCATTAATCCTACTTTTATTCTGTTTCGTGCCAATTGATATTCACAACACTGCGACATCTGTTGCAGAATGGCTGTGAAAATTGGACTTGTTTGTTGGCAATGCTGCCATAGTGTCATATTTTATTGACACTTTTTTCCCCGTGCTCTGGGATGTATTAACAATTTTTGTTGTTATATCGGCCTACTGATTTTAAGATCGCGGGTTCGAATCGAGCTCAAGGCCTAACAATAATTTTTTTATCATTATTATTGTTATGATAAATTTTTTCTTAATTGAAAAAATTTTTAAATTAGAATAGAAGAAAGAAAAAATTTTAGACAACTGCCAAAGCTCGTTGTATAGATCCATTTCGGGAACTGCTAAATTCCTACATCGGCAAAGTTTAGGCGCCGCTGCTATAACCATTCAGCCATCACAACGGTTTTTTGTTTGTCTTCATTAATCCTACTTCTATTCTGTTTCGTGCCAATTGATATTCACAACACTGCGACATCTGTTGCAGAATGGCTGTGAAAATTGGACTTGTTTGTTGGCAATGCTGCCATAGTGTCATATTTTATTGACACTTTTTTCCCCGTGCTCTGGGATGTATTAACAATTTTTGTTGTTATATCGGCCTACTGATTTTAAGATCGCGGGTTCGAATCGAGCTCAAGGCCTAACAATAATTTTTTTATCATTATTATTGTTATGATAAATTTTTTCTTAATTGAAAAAATTTTTAAATTAGAATAGAAGAAAGAAAAAATTTTAGACAACTGCCAAAGCTCGTTGTATAGATCCATTTCGGGAACTGCTAAATTCCTTCATCGGCAACGTTTAGGCGCCGCTGCTATAACCATTCAGCCATCACAGCGGTTTTTTGTTTGTCTTCATTAATCCTACTTCTATTCTGTTTCGTGCCAATTGATATTCACAACACTGCGACATTTGTTGCAGAATGGCTGTGAAAATTGGACTTGTTTGTTGGCAATGCTGCCATAGTGTCATATTTTATTGACACTTTTTTCCCCGTGCTCTGGGATGTATTAACAATTTTTGTTGTTATATCGGCCTACTGATTTTAAGATCGCGGGTTCGAATCGAGCTCAAGGCCTAACAATAATTTTTTTATCATTATTATTGTTATGATAAATTTTTTCTTAATTGAAAAAATTTTTAAATTAGAATAGAAGAAAGAAAAAATTTTAGACAACTGCCAAAGCTCGTTGTATAGATCCATTTCGGGAACTGCTAAATTCCTTCATCGGCAATGTTTAGGCGCCGCTGCTATAACCATTCAGCCATCACAGCGGTTTTTTGTTTGTCTTCATTAATCCTACTTCTATTCTGTTTCGTGCCAATTGATATTCACAACACTGCGACATCTGTTGCAGAATGGCTGTGAAAATTGGACTTGTTTGTTGGCAATGCTGCCATAGTGTCATATTTTATTGACACTTTTTTCCCCGTGCTCTGGGATGTATTAACAATTTTTGTTGTTATATCGGCCTACTGATTTTAAGATCGCGGGTTCGAATCGAGCTCAAGGCCTAACAATAATTTTTTTATCATTATTATTGTTATGATAAATTTTTTCTTAATTGAAAAAATTTTTAAATTAGAATAGAAGAAAGAAAAAATTTTAGACAACTGCCAAAGCTCGTTGTATAGATCCATTTCGGGAACTGCTAAATTCCTTCATCGGCAACGTTTAGGCGCCGCTGCTATAACCATTCAGCCATCACAACGGTTTTTTGTTTGTCTTCATTAATCCTACTTCTATTCTGTTTCGTGCCAATTGATATTCACAACACTGCGACATCTGTTGCAGAATGGCTGTGAAAATTGGACTTGTTTGTTGGCAATGCTGCCATAGTGTCATATTTTATTGACACTTTTTTCCCCGTGCTCTGGGATGTATTAACAATTTTTGTTGTTATATCGGCCTACTGATTTTAAGATCGCGGGTTCGAATCGAGCTCAAGGCCTAACAATAATTTTTTTATCATTATTATTGTTATGATAAATTTTTTCTTAATTGAAAAAATTTTTAAATTAGAATAGAAGAAAGAAAAAATTTTAGACAACTGCCAAAGCTCGTTGTATAGATCCATTTCGGGAATTGCTAAATTCCTTCATCGGCAACGTTTAGGCGCCGCTGCTATAACCATTCAGCCATCACAGCGGTTTTTTGTTTGTCTTCATTAATCCTACTTCTATTCTGTTTCGTGCCAATTGATATTCACAACACTGCGACATCTGTTGCAGAATGGCTGTGAAAATTGGACTTGTTTGTTGGCAATGCTGCCATAGTGTCATATTTTATTGACACTTTTTTCCCCGTGCTCTGGGATGTATTAACAATTTTTGTTGTTATATCGGCCTACTGATTTTAAGATCGCGGGTTCGAATCGAGCTCAAGGCCTAACAATAATTTTTTTATCATTATTATTGTTATGATAAATTTTTTCTTAATTGAAAAAATTTTTAAATTAGAATAGAAGAAAGAAAAAATTTTAGACAACTGCCAAAGCTCGTTGTATAGATCCATTTCGGGAACTGCTAAATTCCTTCATCGGCAACGTTTAGGCGCCGCTGCTATAACCATTCAGCCATCACAGCGGTTTTTTGTTTGTCTTCATTAATCCTACTTCTATTCTGTTTCGTGCCAATTGATATTCACAACACTGCGACATTTGTTGCAGAATGGCTGTGAAAATTGGACTTGTTTGTTGGCAATGCTGCCATAGTGTCATATTTTATTGACACTTTTTTCCCCGTGCTCTGGGATGTATTAACAATTTTTGTTGTTATATCGGCCTACTGATTTTAAGATCGCGGGTTCGAATCGAGCTCAAGGCCTAACAATAATTTTTTTATCATTATTATTGTTATGATAAATTTTTTCTTAATTGAAAAAATTTTTAAATTAGAATAGAAGAAAGAAAAAATTTTAGACAACTGCCAAAGCTCGTTGTATAGATCCATTTCGGGAACTGCTAAATTCCTTCATCGGCAATGTTTAGGCGCCGCTGCTATAACCATTCAGCCATCACAGCGGTTTTTTGTTTGTCTTCATTAATCCTACTTCTATTCTGTTTCGTGCCAATTGATATTCACAACACTGCGACATCTGTTGCAGAATGGCTGTGAAAATTGGACTTGTTTGTTGGCAATGCTGCCATAGTGTCATATTTTATTGACACTTTTTTCCCCGTGCTCTGGGATGTATTAACAATTTTTGTTGTTATATCGGCCTACTGATTTTAAGATCGCGGGTTCGAATCGAGCTCAAGGCCTAACAATAATTTTTTTATCATTATTATTGTTATGATAAATTTTTTCTTAATTGAAAAAATTTTTAAATTAGAATAGAAGAAAGAAAAAATTTTAGACAACTGCCAAAGCTCGTTGTATAGATCCATTTCGGGAACTGCTAAATTCCTTCATCGGCAACGTTTAGGCGCCGCTGCTATAACCATTCAGCCATCACAACGGTTTTTTGTTTGTCTTCATTAATCCTACTTCTATTCTGTTTCGTGCCAATTGATATTCACAACACTGCGACATCTGTTGCAGAATGGCTGTGAAAATTGGACTTGTTTGTTGGCAATGCTGCCATAGTGTCATATTTTATTGACACTTTTTTCCCCGTGCTCTGGGATGTATTAACAATTTTTGTTGTTATATCGGCCTACTGATTTTAAGATCGCGGGTTCGAATCGAGCTCAAGGCCTAACAATAATTTTTTTATCATTATTATTGTTATGATAAATTTTTTCTTAATTGAAAAAATTTTTAAATTAGAATAGAAGAAAGAAAAAATTTTAGACAACTGCCAAAGCTCGTTGTATAGATCCATTTCGGGAATTGCTAAATTCCTTCATCGGCAACGTTTAGGCGCCGCTGCTATAACCATTCAGCCATCACAGCGGTTTTTTGTTTGTCTTCATTAATCCTACTTCTATTCTGTTTCGTGCCAATTGATATTCACAACACTGCGACATCTGTTGCAGAATGGCTGTGAAAATTGGACTTGTTTGTTGGCAATGCTGCCATAGTGTCATATTTTATTGACACTTTTTTCCCCGTGCTCTGGGATGTATTAACAATTTTTGTTGTTATATCGGCCTACTGATTTTAAGATCGCGGGTTCGAATCGAGCTCAAGGCCTAACAATAATTTTTTTATCATTATTATTGTTATGATAAATTTTTTCTTAATTGAAAAAATTTTTAAATTAGAATAGAAGAAAGAAAAAATTTTAGACAACTGCCAAAGCTCGTTGTATAGATCCATTTCGGGAACTGCTAAATTCCTTCATCGGCAACGTTTAGGCGCCGCTGCTATAACCATTCAGCCATCACAGCGGTTTTTTGTTTGTCTTCATTAATTCTACTTCTATTCTGTTTCGTGCCAATTGATATTCACAACACTGCGACATCTGTTGCAGAATGGCTGTGAAAATTGGACTTGTTTGTTGGCAATGCTGCCATAGTGTCATATTTTATTGACACTTTTTTCCCCGTGCTCTGGGATGTATTAACAATTTTTGTTGTTATATCGGCCTACTGATTTTAAGATCGCGGGTTCGAATCGAGCTCAAGGCCTAACAATAATTTTTTTATCATTATTATTGTTATGATAAATTTTTTCTTAATTGAAAAAATTTTTAAATTAGAATAGAAGAAAGAAAAAATTTTAGACAACTGCCAAAGCTCGTTGTATAGATCCATTTCGGGAACTGCTAAATTCCTTCATCGGCAACGTTTAGGCGCCGCTGCTATAACCATTCAGCCATCACAACGGTTTTTTGTTTGTCTTCATTAATCCTACTTCTATTCTGTTTCGTGCCAATTGATATTCACAACACTGCGACATCTGTTGCAGAATGGCTGTGAAAATTGGACTTGTTTGTTGGCAATGCTGACATAGTGTCATATTTTATTGACACTTTTTTCCCCGTGCTCTGGGATGTATTAACAATTTTTGTTGTTATATCGGCCTACTGATTTTAAGATCGCGGGTTCGAATCGAGCTCAAGGCCTAACAATAATTTTTTTATCATTATTATTGTTATGATAAATTTTTTCTTAATTGAAAAAATTTTTAAATTAGAATAGAAGAAAGAAAAAATTTTAGACAACTGCCAAAGCTCGTTGTATAGATCCATTTCGGGAACTGCTAAATTCCTTCATCGGCAACGTTTAGGCGCCGCTGCTATAACCATTCAGCCATCACAGCGGTTTTTTGTTTGTCTTCATTAATCCTACTTCTATTCTGTTTCGTGCCAATTGATATTCACAACACTGCGACATTTGTTGCAGAATGGCTGTGAAAATTGGACTTGTTTGTTGGCAATGCTGCCATAGTGTCATATTTTATTGACACTTTTTTCCCCGTGCTCTGGGATGTATTAACAATTTTTGTTGTTATATCGGCCTACTGATTTTAAGATCGCGGGTTCGAATCGAGCTCAAGGCCTAACAATAATTTTTTTATCATTATTATTGTTATGATAAATTTTTTCTTAATTGAAAAAATTTTTAAATTAGAATAGAAGAAAGAAAAAATTTTAGACAACTGCCAAAGCTCGTTGTATAGATCCATTTCGGGAACTGCTAAATTCCTTCATCGGCAACGTTTAGGCGCCGCTGCTATAACCATTCAGCCATCACAGCGGTTTTTTGTTTGTCTTCATTAATCCTACTTCTATTCTGTTTCGTGCCAATTGATATTCACAACACTGCGACATTTGTTGCAGAATGGCTGTGAAAATTGGACTTGTTTGTTGGCAATGCTGCCATAGTGTCATATTTTATTGACACTTTTTTCCCCGTGCTCTGGGATGTATTAACAATTTTTGTTGTTATATCGGCCTACTGATTTTAAGATCGCGGGTTCGAATCGAGCTCAAGGCCTAACAATAATTTTTTTATCATTATTATTGTTATGATAAATTTTTTCTTAATTGAAAAAATTTTTAAATTAGAATAGAAGAAAGAAAAAATTTTAGACAACTGCCAAAGCTCGTTGTATAGATCCATTTCGGGAACTGCTAAATTCCTTCATCGGCAACGTTTAGGCGCCGCTGCTATAACCATTCAGCCATCACAGCGGTTTTTTGTTTGTCTTCATTAATCCTACTTCTATTCTGTTTCGTGCCAATTGATATTCACAACACTGCGACATTTGTTGCAGAATGGCTGTGAAAATTGGACTTGTTTGTTGGCAATGCTGCCATAGTGTCATATTTTATTGACACTTTTTTCCCCGTGCTCTGGGATGTATTAACAATTTTTGTTGTTATATCGGCCTACTGATTTTAAGATCGCGGGTTCGAATCGAGCTCAAGGCCTAACAATAATTTTTTTATCATTATTATTGTTATGATAAATTTTTTCTTAATTGAAAAAATTTTTAAATTAGAATAGAAGAAAGAAAAAATTTTAGACAACTGCCAAAGCTCGTTGTATAGATCCATTTCGGGAACTGCTAAATTCCTTCATCGGCAACGTTTAGGCGCCGCTGCTATAACCATTCAGCCATCACAGCGGTTTTTTGTTTGTCTTCATTAATCCTACTTCTATTCTGTTTCGTGCCAATTGATATTCACAACACTGCGACATTTGTTGCAGAATGGCTGTGAAAATTGGACTTGTTTGTTGGCAATGCTGCCATAGTGTCATATTTTATTGACACTTTTTTCCCCGTGCTCTGGGATGTATTAACAATTTTTGTTGTTATATCGGCCTACTGATTTTAAGATCGCGGGTTCGAATCGAGCTCAAGGCCTAACAATAATTTTTTTATCATTATTATTGTTATGATAAATTTTTTCTTAATTGAAAAAATTTTTAAATTAGAATAGAAGAAAGAAAAAATTTTAGACAACTGCCAAAGCTCGTTGAATAGATCCATTTCGGGAACTGCTAAATTCCTTCATCGGCAACGTTTAGGCGCCGCTGCTATAACCATTCAGCCATCACAACGGTTTTTTGTTTGTCTTCATTAATCCTACTTCTATTCTGTTTCGTGCCAATTGATATTCACAACACTGCGACATCTGTTGCAGAATGGCTGTGAAAATTGGACTTGTTTGTTGGCAATGCTGCCATAGTGTCATATTTTATTGACACTTTTTTCCCCGTGCTCTGGGATGTATTAACAATTTTTGTTGTTATATCGGCCTACTGATTTTAAGATCGCGGGTTCGAATCGAGCTCAAGGCCTAACAATAATTTTTTTATCATTATTATTGTTATGATAAATTTTTTCTTAATTGAAAAAATTTTTAAATTAGAATAGAAGAAAGAAAAAATTTTAGACAACTGCCAAAGCTCGTTGTATAGATCCATTTCGGGAACTGCTAAATTCCTTCATCGGCAACGTTTAGGCGCCGCTGCTATAACCATTCAGCCATCACAGCGGTTTTTTGTTTGTCTTCATTAATCCTACTTCTATTCTGTTTCGTGCCAATTGATATTCACAACACTGCGACATCTGTTGCAGAATGGCTGTGAAAATTGGACTTGTTTGTTGGCAATGCTGCCATAGTGTCATATTTTATTGACACTTTTTTCCCCGTGCTCTGGGATGTATTAACAATTTTTGTTGTTATATCGGCCTACTGATTTTAAGATCGCGGGTTCGAATCGAGCTCAAGGCCTAACAATAATTTTTTTATCATTATTATTGTTATGATAAATTTTTTCTTAATTGAAAAAATTTTTAAATTAGAATAGAAGAAAGAAAAAATTTTAGACAACTGCCAAAGCTCGTTGTATAGATCCATTTCGGGAACTGCTAAATTCCTTCATCGGCAACGTTTAGGCGCCGCTGCTATAACCATTCAGCCATCACAGCGGTTTTTTGTTTGTCTTCATTAATCCTACTTCTATTCTGTTTCGTGCCAATTGATATTCACAACACTGCGTCATCTGTTGCAGAATGGCTGTGAAAATTGGACTTGTTTGTTGGCAATGCTGCCATAGTGTCATATTTTATTGACACTTTTTTCCCCGTGCTCTGGAATGTATTAACAATTTTTGTTGTTATATCGGCCTACTGATTTTAAGATCGCGGGTTCGAATCGAGCTCAAGGCCTAACAATAATTTTTTTATCATTATTATTGTTATGATAAATTTTTTCTTAATTGAAAAAATTTTTAAATTAGAATAGAAGAAAGAAAAAATTTTAGACAACTGCCAAAGCTCGTTGTATAGATCCATTTCGGGAACTGCTAAATTCCTTCATCGGCAACGTTTAGGCGCCGCTGCTATAACCATTCAGCCATCACAGCGGTTTTTTGTTTGTCTTCATTAATCCTACTTCTATTCTGTTTCGTGCCAATTGATATTCACAACACTGCGACATCTGTTGCAGAATGGCTGTGAAAATTGGACTTGTTTGTTGGCAATGCTGCCATAGTGTCATATTTTATTGACACTTTTTTCCCCGTGCTCTGGGATGTATTAACATTTTTTGTTGTTATATCGGCCTACTGATTTTAAGATCGCGGGTTCGAATCGAGCTCAAGGCCTAACAATAATTTTTTTATCATTATTATTGTTATGATAAATTTTTTCTTAATTGAAAAAATTTTTAAATTAGAATAGAAGAAAGAAAAAATTTTAGACAACTGCCAAAGCTCGTTGTATAGATCCATTTCGGGAACTGCTAGATTCCTTCATCGGCAACGTTTAGGCGCCGCTGCTATAACCATTCAGCCATCACAGCGGTTTTTTGTTTGTCTTCATTAATCCCACTTCTATTCTGTTTCGTGCCAATTGATATTCACAACACTGCGACATCTGTTGCAGAATGGCTGTGAAAATTGGACTTGTTTGTTGGCAATGCTGCCATAGTGTCATATTTTATTGACACTTTTTTCCCCGTGCTCTGGGATGTATTAACAATTTTTGTTGTTATATCGGCCTACTGATTTTAAGATCGCGGGTTCGAATCGAGCTCAAGGCCTATTATAAACAAAAGTGTCAATAAAATATGACACTATGGCAGCATTGCCAACAAACAAGTCCAATTTTCACAGCCATTCTGCAACAGATGTCGCAGTGTTGTGAATATCAATTGGCACGAAACAGAATAGAAGTAGGATTAATGAAGACAAACAAAAAACCGCTGTGATGGCTGAATGGTTATAGCAGCGGCGCCTAAACGTTGCCGATGAAGGAATTTAGCAGTTCCCGAAATGGATCTATACAACGAGCTTTGGCAGTTGTCTAAAATTTTTTCTTTCTTCTATTCTAATTTAAAAATTTTTTCAATTAAGAAAAAATTTATCATAACAATAATAATGATAAAAAAATTATTGTTAGGCCTTGAGCTCGATTCGAACCCGCGATCTTAAAATCAGTAGGCCGATATAACAACAAAAATTGTTAATACATCCCAGAGCACGGGGAAAAAAGTGTCAATAAAATATGACACTATGGCAGCATTGCCAACAAACAAGTCCAATTTTCACAGCCATTCTGCAACAGATGTCGCAGTGTTGTGAATATCAATTGGCACGAAACAGAATAGAAGTAGGATTAATGAAGACAAACAAAAAACCGCTGTGATGGCTGAATGGTTATAGCAGCGGCGCCTAAACGTTGCCGATGAAGGAATTTAGCAGTTCCCGAAATGGATCTATACAACGAGCTTTGGCAGTTGTCTAAAATTTTTTCTTTCTTCTATTCTAATTTAAAAATTTTTTCAATTAAGAAAAAATTTATCATAACAATAATAATGATAAAAAAATTATTGTTAGGCCTTGAGCTCGATTCGAACCCGCGATCTTAAAATCAGTAGGCCGATATAACAACAAAAATTGTTAATACATCCCAGAGCACGGGGAAAAAAGTGTCAATAAAATATGACACTATGGCAGCATTGCCAACAAACAAGTCCAATTTTCACAGCCATTCTGCAACAGATGTCGCAGTGTTGTGAATATCAATTGGCACGAAACAGAATAGAAGTAGGATTAATGAAGACAAACAAAAAACCGCTGTGATGGCTGAATGGTTATAGCAGCGGCGCCTAAACGTTGCCGATGAAGGAATTTAGCAGTTCCCGAAATGGATCTATACAACGAGCTTTGGCAGTTGTCTAAAATTTTTTCTTTCTTCTATTCTAATTTAAAAATTTTTTCAATTAAGAAAAAATTTATCATAACAATAATAATGATAAAAAAATTATTGTTAGGCCTTGAGCTCGATTCGAACCCGCGATCTTAAAATCAGTAGGCTGATATAACAACAAAAATTATTTTTACCGGATTGTATGTAATATTTGTTCCAAATATGAACCAGATCAGACCACAAATACGATTTTTTTAAATATCTCAATCCTTGCGCCACCTGGCGGCGATTTTTTCAAAGTCGCTTTCTATGCATGTATGTGTTATGTGTTCCAAATATGAGCCAAATCGGACCACAAATACGATTTTTTGAAATATTTCGATCCATGCGCCACCTATCGGAGTTTTTTTCTTATTATTGCATTGTCATCGGGTTCTGAACTATATTCCAAGTTTCAAGCTTGTAGCTTATCGGGAAGTTATTTAAATTTTAATTACAAAATTCGTAAACAACGTACACAGAGTCAAGCTAAATAAAACCGTTTAAAAAGTAGTTTTTCTAGTTTTTTATTTCTTCGGAAAATAATATTTAAAATAATTTATGATTTTTCGAAAATATTATTTTTTTTATGTTTTCATTTCGCTCAGATAATAACGGTTGCATTTTAACTTTGCTCAAATTATAACAGTTATTTTTCGAGTTTTTTTATTTTGCTCAGAAAATAAAAGTTAATAGGGGGACTCATGATAGCATATAAACTTATAAGGTGTAAAATTATATCCATTTACACACACGGTTATATGAACGCACCTAGTAATACTCTTGATAAACTTGATTGTTTTTCAGCTGTATTATTTCCGAAAAAAATTTTTTGATTGTTATACAAATTAAAAAATACCAAAATTAAGTGAAAAATCAAAACTAAAACGCCTTTACTTGCTGATGTTGGAGATTTTTGATGAAAATGCCGTCTGTAATGTTTGCAAGGTTGTATTCCTTTGAGTTTACCGCGTTTACACAATGAAATGTGCGCGTAAATTTATACAAATTGTGTAAATGATTTTTCATACAAAATTTGACAGCTCGTGCATAAACTAGATAAATTTATACGTTTACACACTTTATAAGGCATTTATACGGTTACATGAGTCCCCCAAATATTTATTTTTTGAGTTTCGTGTTTAGCACAAAAAATAACGGTGATTTTTCGAAAATAAATTTTCTGTCAGTTTTTTATTTCGCTGAGAATATAACAATTATTTCTCGAGTTTTTTTTTATTTCTCTCAGATAATAACTGTTATTTTTCGAAATTTTCCTTTTCGCTCAGAAACTTGTTTTTTTTACTTTTTCAGTATAATTTTTCTGATTTAAATTTTAACCAATAACAATTATTTGCAATCCCTGACTAAAACTTTTGAATGTAAATAAAAAGAAAGAACGGTATTGGTTTATAAACAAAAGTTCAATGAACCCACAGCCTGGAGTAAGGCAGGCAAGCGGCATATTTGTTCACTGTTTTGTGAACTTAGTGGGTTTAGCTTAACTTTAACTCTAATGTAAATATGTTTCAATTTTTCTTGTTGCAACAACACATCCACAGCTGCTATGTACGACTAACTACGTGGCTTAGTGAAAGTAATCATAAATCGCATGGAACAACCACAGACACCGGCAATTGTGGCTAAAGCAACATCATTTTGCTCCTCTCGCTGCCAGTTCAACCGCCTAACCAACTGTGAATCATGCCTAAAATCAAAACAAACAAGTAAAAGTGTCTAAGTTCGGGTATAACCGAACATTATATACTCAGCGTGAGCTTCAATTGTACATTTCATTTCAAATAAATTACTTTTCTACCTAACACGTGGCACCGCCCGTTTAAAAAAAAATGTTCCACCATTTCCTCTTACAGTAAAACTTGATAAGTGAAATATTATTGATTCAAAACTATTTTTTGCTAAGTTATAGCTTATTATTCTAGTCTACGACCCCTTTAAACTTGTTTTATATCTAATTTGCCGTGGTCTTTAACCGATCCCGTCCATTGTTACTAGAAATATTTTCTGCTATATGGAAAATGTGTGTACACAATTTCATTACGATGCGTTAATTTTTCTTCGAGTTATGGCTTCCGAAACATAGAAAATTGGTTAGTCATAAAAGGGGCGGTACCACACCCATTTTCAAAAATTTTAGTGTTTTCCAATTTAATGTTATATTCAATTTAGAAAGTAAAATTCTATTGACACAAAGCTCTTTTTTGCTGAAATATAGCTTATTATTTTCGTCTACGATCTTTTAAAAAACCTTTTATATAAAAGCGGGCGTGGTCTTTAAGCGGGAAAATGTGTGTACCCAATTTTATAACGATCCTTTAATTTTTCTTCGAGTTATGGCTCCCGAAGCATAGAAAATTGCTTAGTCATAAAAGGGGAGGTGCCACGCCCATTTTTTTAAATTTGAAGTTTTTCCTATTTACTGTTATAAATCTACTTGGGAAATGAAATACCATTGATATAAAGCTCTTTTTTGCAAAGATATAGCTTATTTTATTCGCCTACGATCCTTTTAAAAATCTTTTGTATAAAAGTGGGCGTGGTCCTTAACCGATTTCGTTAATTTTTTTTCAAAGCATTCTTTACAGTAAAGGCAACCGCTCTGCTGCATTTTGTCACGATAGGTTTAACGGTTTTTGATTTATGATTAATAATATTTGTAAAATTGATTTTATCACAACTGGGTGGTGTCACGCCCATTTAAAAAAGATTTTCAGAATTTTTATTCAAAGTCTTGATATCAGTCCACATGTCAAATTTCAACGTTGTAGGTGTATTATGTACTAAATTATCAGGTTTTTTGTGTTTTCCAAAATTTTATATATATAAAAAGTGGGCGTGGTTATCATCCGATTTCACTCATTTTCAACAAAAATCTATTCTGGGTCCAGATAAGCTAGCGTACCAAATTTGGTGAAGATATCTCATTATTTACTCAAGTTATGGTGCTAACGGACATGGCTCAATCAAATTTTTTTTCGATACTTATGATTTTGATATATGGAAGTCTATATCTATCTCGATTCCTTTATACCTGTACAACCAACCGTTATCCAATCAAAGTTAATATACTCTGTTTGCAAAGCACGCTGAGTATAAAAACAACAAAAAAAAAAATAAACAATGCACTGAAATTTAACAGCTTTTTTACATAGACGACAACTCACCAGACGACAGTCAACAATTGCCATATTTCCAACCAACGACAGCAGTCTCACTTGAAATCGAATTTGCTGCAAGTTTCTTGGCACAACAATACAATAAACCTAGGAAGGCTACGCCAAAAACAATGCCATGTAATAAGCATAGAGTTTTTGTTGTTTGAAGCGCATCGAGGTAAATAAAATTCGCCAAATAGTTGCTTTGTGTAAGGCTGGGTTATTTGGCTGATGGTTCGGTCGTCGGAATGATATGATTAAATGAAGTGAAAGTCAAGTTCATATTTTTGTGTGCAGCATAATGGACAACCATCTAATGCTCATTTCCTAGTGGACCAGCGCCCAAAACACATAGTGTCTGGTATTTTCTTGGCCTCTTAAAGCATGGCTAACATTTTCGAGTAATTTTGGATACATATCGGCAACCACTGAAGGGTGGACTCCAAGAGGCCAGTCAGGGTAAACAAATATTCATATTTCTTAACAGTGTGTGCTATACATAAATGATTTATTTCAAATTAAGAGGCAGGTAGGCTGGGCTGGGTTAGGTTGCGTGGTAGCCATCCCGGAAAGGAAAGCTCCCCAGGACATCATGAAGTCCCATTGTGATACCAAATGAGATAACGGTGACATAAAATACGACTATGGCTAGCAACGATGAAGTTTTGAATGAGGCCAAGGTCGATCTTGAAGATATCTTTGTGAGCCAAATACCTTCACCTAATTCTGGCCAAAACTAAAGCATGAAGTGTCTCTGTGATTACACCACGTTATATTAAATCCAACTGCAGCGTGGGGGGCTTCCAGTATGTTGAGACGTACAGAATGGACTATCTTTCGAACGTGATCCGTCAAAACATCAATCACTATTGATAGATAGAGCCTTGGTGAATCCACTAACTTCAGCACACTGCCTGCTATCCATTTGCGGCCAGAAGGATCTCACTACCTTGCAAAGGGTGGTGTCCGTCAAGTGTTAACCTCCCAGCATCAGGAGGAGCACACCACACTTGGCCAGGCGTTCTCCCTTCATTCATCTTTATTCGTTTCAATTGAACCCATGCGCGCTAGGAGATTCGCTTGACAATTGCTAGCTGTTGCTATGACCCAGGAACCAAGTTAACATAACCTTAATTATAATAGCTCGACGCAACCGCAAGGGAGGTAAGGTAAAGGGCCACAATTGACCTTCGGCGGAATTTCAGGTTAAATTAGAAACAATTCAAAAAAATTTAGCAAAAAACGGTTGCCAGTCAGCAAAGGTTGTGGTGCCTATGCACCATCATAATCATTCATCATCAACTGGCATTTAACCACGTACGAGATTTGACCGCTTCGTAAAAAATCACGCGATCTATCCCTGTTACGCGATAACCGACCCAAATGGGGAGTACAAAGGGACTATTCTTCCAGCGGCCTTTCGTAATTTTTGTTTCCAACACATTAGAGACCTCCCCTTTAATCTTTTTCTTCGCTTGAATGTCTTTCTATATTTGGGCTTCCATACCTACTTAAGTTCATTGTTATACCTTATCCGTCGGCATCACGGAGAGGTCCTTTAATCTTCCGGAGAACTTTTCTCACGAACACACCAAGGGCCATCTCATTTTCTTACGGCACTGTCCATGATTACGAGGCATACACCAGGACATGTACGAAGAGCGAGTTGTAGAGCGTGATTTTTTTCGTCGAAAGTGAACTTTACTTTTCAATTGGGCATTCAGTCCAAAGTGGCATTTGGAATTTGGCTATGAAATTTTTGATTTCGGACGTAAAAGCTCTTTTATCAAGTGCGATTTTATCCCAGGCGGGAAAGATTATTATCTGACAATCCTCTTCTATGCAGTACTCAATATCTACTGGAGCTTACTATTACTAGAGAAATTGAAAACCTGTATTCTTGCGAGCTTCTTGCATCTCGAAAAACTCGAGAATCTCGCGAGCTTCTCGATATTAAATTTCGCAGCTGTATTGCCAATATTTATGCACTCTCTTTTTATTACTTATGATTTGTTTGGTAATTTCATTGCCTTTTGATTAATACTCTCACTTTGTAAGCTGTATATAATACTGCAATGCATGATTTCGAGATTCGAGGCTCGT
The DNA here is from genome assembly GCF_040869045.1 of Eurosta solidaginis. Lineage (NCBI taxonomy): Eukaryota > Metazoa > Arthropoda > Insecta > Diptera > Tephritidae > Eurosta > Eurosta solidaginis. Next base: position 141,851,123 of record NC_090322.1, read on the forward strand.
GAGAAATGTCTTATCGAACAAATTCGGGAAATCGTAAGGTCTAATGCCTATGTACAGTCCCTTGAGAGATGAATGGGACAGTGGATTAGCTAAATAGTTTACGCAGGGGTCGATGTTGGAAGAAACGAATGGTAGGGATTAGGTTCTGCGGGAAGAATAGTTCCAAGTGGGAGTTGTCCCAATTAGTTATGAGGTGCTGTTCACTGCTATCACTATCGAAGGAAAGTTACCACCTATTTTATAAATACGACTTTTAAGTCCATAGCCTTAGCAATATCTCGATCAACAATTTTTCTTTTTTCTCGCATGGATACAAATGCACTGGACGTAGAGGGTTGGATTAATGCTGTCCATCTGTTGCTGTTTTTGTTGTAACCGCAAAAACACCGGGTTAATGAGAGCGTTGTGTATGTGGGCAATTTGTTGATGGCTGTGAATCCAGTCAGCTGCAGTACTAGTATCTTCTGGTATTAGCCCAACTTCTGGAACAGTCTTTTTTCAACAATCGAACCTAAGGGTCTGTCGCCTCTAACGAAAAGCAATAATCTTCTGACCTGTGGTGACTGACGGCCGGTCTGCTAAAGCTATTTGGTACACCCAGGGATTGGGCCTGTCCCCTATATGAAAAGCTAGCTCATGGCGAAGAGAAAGTCAGAAATATGTCCTACTAATTGGCGCCATGTATTTTTCTCTTGTATAAATAACACCTGAAGTTTTTTAGTTAAATGGCGTATAAGAAGTTCCTCTTCTTGCCTCTTCTTATATCATCAGTATTTGGAGCATCCTTAAGATCTAGTCGATCGAGGGTTTACTAGGTCTGATATGGATTCTGATTCGAACATCAATTCAAACTTTCTTATCTCAGTTTTATTGCTGGTTTAGCTTAGAATGCCGATTATTATTGTACTCTGCAACATAAGTTATTAATAAAACTTTCTCACACTTACCACAGCACGATTTTCCAAAGTCCAAACGTACTAACTGCACCATGTATGGCTCTAGTAGATTAACATACCACCACGGAGACTTCTCAGCTTTGGTAAGTGAACATGTCTCCGGTGTGAAAAATGCAGATGTTGAACCATCAATGGCTTTTTGAGGTGCACCAGAGCCCTCGGTGGAAATTTGCATTGGCGCCTTGCCCGCCGCAACATTTAGCACTAAAAGTAAGACGGAATGAAGTTTGATTTAATAAAAAAAAAACAATAACACAATATTGTGATTTATCAATTAGTACCAAGATTTTATATAAAATTAAAATAGCAAATTTTAATATGAATAAATTGTTTATGTTTAAATTATTCTGTATGATGATAATGGAAAAAATTCAATCTCGTGTGCTTGTAACTTATTTAGAATACATCCACAAAAAATTAGGTTTACTTCAATGCATACAAGTAGCTTTAATTAAATACCAAGAAAAAAAATTGTATCTAAAAATTTTAAATATTTGAAGCTCACATATTTTAGTAATTAACTTCTACTTCAATATGGCTAGATACATATGGTTACGAAATGTGTTCCCACGCAAGTAATTGTCAAACATACATAATGTACTTACAGCAGCGAATAAACAAATAGCATTGGAAAAATTAGCACAACAACAAGGGCATGGCTTTGCCTGAATGTGTTTGTCAGCAGTTCAATCATCACCGGGGTACAGGTTCGAATTTCATACCATGGAAAAAGGCTTTGAAGAGATTGAAAAGGTACAATCGAAACACCTGTCCCCTTGCTCGTCCCGATTTCATGTTGTTTACATTTTTCCCAAATATTCTAAAGCAATGACTATTCTTATAAAATTTCTTCAGTTAAATTATTTTTCTTATTTTCGATATTAAAAAAAAATTCAATGAATTTTGTAGAAAAACTTTGCAAGTTAATGCCGAACACGTTTTTCCAAAAAATTCTAAAATTCAAGAAAATGCTTTAAAAGAGTTAAAAAATTGTCACATTTGATTTAAAGTAATTGTCGATAATTTCGAACTTGGTTTTTCTAGTTCTATGAATTTCAGAGCTAAAATTATGCAAATCAATCTCGGAGACGTTTTCGAAAATTTCGAAGAACCGAGAAAATTTTACGAACATCTCGAACGTTGCTTTCGTAGTTTTATGAATTTTAAAGCTAAAACTATGCAAACCAATCTCAAAAACGTTTTCGAAAATTTCGAAGATTCGGCAAAACTTAACTAAAATTCCGAACTTTGTTTTTGCAGTTCTATAAATTTTATAGCTAAAACTATGCAAACCAATCTAAAAAACATTTTCGAAAATTTCGAAGATTCATGAATTTTTTAAGAAAATTTCGAACTTTTTATTTGTAGGCTAGGCCAGGTTGACACCTGGGTTAGAGAAGCGGGAAAATTTTAGAATAGCACCCCCCAAGTTCGGGGTTAAACTTGGTATCAAATGAAAGAAGGAGTTCTCCCGATCACAAATATGTATATCTATATATTAATACGCTAACAAAATTCCATACAATCAATTGACAGGCTGTTTCGCATACTTTGCATACGTAAAATCATATAAAAGTTATATGAATCGATTCGTATTGATCAGCCGCAGTGCATATGCCTATTTTTGTTAACAAATATTACTCTATTTGTTTATAATTAATAGCAAAAGTTTTTTGTAAATTCGAACAATTCATACAAATATCGTACGTCATTTTCGTACACAAGCGCGCCATCTTTGAGAACAATTATCTAAGTGTTCTAATGCGAATTTCAAAGACCTAAACCTTTATGCACAAGCGCGCCGTCTTTGGGAACAATTATCTAAGACTTTCTAATGTGAATTTCACATTTTATGTATACTTGCTAAATTCGAAAGCACAAATGTTTCACCTACATACAAATATGGTTCCCCATTGTTGCCGCTTACCTATAATAGTCTCTAAGAAAATCCTAAAAAATTGTTCCAAATTATTTTTAGCGTACCAAAAAATCTTAAATAGAATTAATTTTTGACCGGCCCATTTTGTGTGGCAAATTTCACTTAAACGTAAATACATAAGTCTTTATTTAACATATTCTTTGTTTTTTATTTTAGTTGTTTTCAAAAAAACATGAAATCGCAAATAATGAGTTAAGTTTAGTTGAAACTAACTAATTTATTTATAACAATTAATGGCAAATTTGCCCGAAAATGTTTTAGCATTTGCAGATTTAATCCTCATTTTAGATAAAGTACGTCTTATACTGAACGAAAAAAAAAAGTTACAAAAATATAACGTTAAATTTTTATACTCAGTTTAGCAGAGCTCACAGAGTATATTAAGTTTGATTGGATAACGGTTGGTTATACATATATAAAGGAATCGAGATTGATATAGACTTCCATATATCAAAATAATCAGGATCGAAAAAAAATTTGATTGAGCCATGTCCGTCCGTCCGTCAGTTAACACGATAACTTGAGTAAATTTTGAGGTATCTTGATGAAATTTGGTATGTATATTCCTGAGCACTCATCTCAGATCGCTATTTAAAAAGAAACAATATATAAAGAACGATATCGGACTATAACCACGCCCACTTTTTCAATATCGAAAATTTCGAAAAACCGAAAAAGTGCGATAATTCATTACAAAAGACAGATAAAGCGACGAAAGTTGGTAGATGAGTTGAGCTTATGACGCAGAATAGAAAAGAGGTAAAATTTTGGACAATGGGCGTGGCACCGCCCACTTTTAAAAGAAGGTAATTTAAAACTTTTGCAAGCTGTAATTTGGCAGTCGTTGGAGATATCATGATGAAATTTGGCAGAAACGTTACTCCTATTACTATATGTACGCTTAATAAAAATTAGCAAAATCGGAGAAGGACCACGCCCACTTTAAAAAAAATTTTTTTTTTTAAAGTAAAATTTTAACAAAAAATTTAATATCTTTACAGTAAATTATGTCAACATTCAACTCCAGTAATGATATGGTGCAACAAAATACAAAAATAAAAGAAAATTTCAAAATGGGCGTGGCTCCGCCCTTTTTCATTTAATTTGTCTAGGATACTTTTAACGCCATAAGTCGAACACAAATTAACCAATCCTTTTGAAATTTGGTAGGGGCATAGATTTTATGACGCTAACTGTTTTCTGTGAAAATGGGAGAAATCGGTTGATGCCACGCCCAGTTTTTATAAACAGTCGTCCGTCTGTCCTTCCGCATGGCCGTTAACACGATAACTTGAGCAAAAATCGACACATCTTTAATGAACTTAGTTCACGTGCTTACTTAAACTCACTTTATCTTGGTATGAAAAACGACTTTACAAAAAACTTTATAAAATGGTTGTGACACCTACCTTATTAAGTAGAAGAAAATGAAAAAGTTCTGCAGGGCGAAATAAAAAACCCTTAAAATTTTGGCAGGTATTACATATATAAAAAAATTAGCGGTATCCAACAGATGATGTTCTGGGTCACCCTGGTCCACATTTTGGTCGATATCTGGAAAACGCCTTCACATATACAACTACCACCACTCCCTTTTAAAACTCTCATTAATACCTTTAATTTGATACCCATATCGTACAAACTCATTCTAGAGTCACCCCTGGTCCACGTTTATGGCGATACTCGAAAAGGCGTTCACCTATAGAACTAAGCCCCACGCCCTTTTAAAATACTCATTAACACCTTTAATTTGATACCCATATCGTACAAACATATTCTAAAGTCACCCCTGGTCCACGTTTATGGCGATATCTCGAAAAGGCGTTCACCTATAGAACTAAGCCCCATGCCCTTTTAAAATTCTCATTAACACCTTTCATTTGATACCCATATCGTACAAACAAATTCTAGGGTCACCCCTGGTCCACCTTTATGATGATATCCCTAAATGGCGTCCACCTATACAACTATGGCCCAATCCCTTTTAAAATGTTCATTAACACCTTTCATTTGATACCCATATCGTACAAAAAATTCTAGAGTCACCCTTGGTCCACCTTTATGGCGATATCTCGAAAAGGCGTCCACCTATAGAACTAAGGCCCACGCCCTTTTAAAATACTCATTAACACCTTTCATTTGATACCCATATTGTACAAACGCATTCTAGAGTCACCCCTGGTCCACGTTTATGGCGATATCCCGATAAGGCGTCCACCTATAGAACTAAGGCCCACTCCCTTTTAAAATACCCATTAACACCTTTCATTTGATACCCATATAGTACAAACAAATTCTAGAGTCACCCCTGGCCCATCTTTATGGCGATATCTCGAAAAGTGGTCCATCTATAGAACTTAAGCCCACGCCCTTTTAAAATACTCATTAATACCTTTCATTTTATACCCATATCGTCCAAAGTCTAGAGTCACCCCTGGTCCACCTTTATGGCGATATCTCGAAAAGACGTCCACCTATAGAACTTAGGCCCACTCCCTTTTAAAATTATCATTAACACATTTCATTTGATACCCATATCGTACAAACAAATTCTAGAGTCAAGCCTGGTCCACCTTTATGGCGATATCCCTAAATGGCGTCCATCTATAGAACTATGGCCCACTTCCTCTTAAAATACTCTTTAATACCTTCCATTTGATACACATGTCATACAAACACATTCCAGGGTTACCCTAGGTTCTTTTTACAACATGGTGATTTTCCCTTACTTTGTCTCCACAGCTCTCAACTAAGTATGTAATGTTCGGTTACACCCGAACTTAGCCTTCCTTACTTGTTATATTTTTGTTTAAGGAACTCCATACCAAAACGTTATAATTACACGCGAAAAGTTTGTAGAAAATTTAAGAAAAATTTGCTATATTTCCAACACTTGATGCATAGACTGAGTTGAAAAAAATATACGTTGGTCGAATTTCGACCACAGGCGATACTAGTATATTTTAAAGTGCGCAAACTTATAATTTAAAAGTTATTTGTTGTTAAAGTTTGCAAATTTAGCAAATTTCTATAGCACTTTAACTTACAATTTACACATCTTTCAAAACCTTAATCCACATTCATATCTATATAAATTGGCAACGATAAACTTAAATTGCATTTTTTTATATTTCACATTTCATGTTTGCTTTGTTTTTACTTATTATAAATGTTTTTATTAAATCAATCGCGCTTTTGTAGCAACATGCAAATTTAAATATACACTAGCAGACCCGGCAGACGCTGTTCTGCCCTAAATTTGTTCTATCTGCATAAATTTTAAAAAGCTTTTTCCGTCTAACTCTGCCCTACCCCTCTACACTTTTTCCTAATCTTTTTATTCACTCCTCCATCCATCTTTTTCGCTTCATCTCCATCTTCGTCGCATTCTATCTCTTTCTCAGTCTCCTTCTCTCTTTTCTGTTCTCTCAAGTTTTTCTCCTTCTTCTTCATCTCTTATTGCTAGTCCCAGAGGGTGGTATGTATTTTGTTGCAGTCCCATTCCGGGTCTCAGTCCCAGTCCCACTCCGAGTCTCAGTCCTAGTCCGTCTCTGGTATACTTCCCGGAAAAAAGCATCGTAAATACTAATATAGGCAAATTTATATACGAAATTTCAGGCAAATCGAATAGGACGTATGTCAATAGGTATGTGGGTATTAAAGATTCTTGTCTTTATTTCGGCTTCGCATGCATATTTATCAGTTTTGCCAGGTTGATGCAATTAAATCGAAGCTCTCAGCAACAGCTTTCATTTGATATCCATAATACACACACATTCTAGGGGTATCCGGGTCCATATTTTGGCCAATATCTAGAGACCCTAGTGACTCAGCGATGTAAAACTTACTCTGTATTGAAGCACACATCAACAGTTTCAATTTGATACCCATAATGTAAAAACACATTCTAGGGGTACCCGGGTCCACGTTTTGGGCTATATCTCGAGACCATAGCCTCCCAGTTGTATGAAAATTATACTGTACTATAGCACTCATCAACAGCTTTCATTTGATATCCATATTGTATAAACACATTCTAGGGGTACCCGGGTCCACGCTTTGGCCTATATCTCGAGACCCTACTCACTCAGGGGTATGGAAATTATCCCATACTATAGCACTCTTCAACAGCTTTCATTTGATATACATATTGTATAAACTCATTCTAGGGGTATCCGGGTCCACGTTTTGATCTCAAGACCCTAGGCACGTAGCGAAAAAAAGGTAGACGTTGGCCGATTCTCAGACCTACCCAATATGCTCACAAAATTTCCTGAGAATCGGTTCAGTCGTTTTGGAGGAGTTAAGCCTCTAAAACCGTGACAGAAGAATTTTATATATTAGATATATATATATTTTACAAAGCTGTGCTGCCATATCAACAAAACAAATATAAATATTACCTTACCACCTTTCAGTTCATAACGAAAAAGGAAAATATATATTTTTACTACTCATTTTGAAAAGTTGAAAAGAAATTATAACTAACAAACAAATTAGAATTATGTCTCACAAAAAGCACAAGAAACAAACTAAATGGAAGAAAATGACGCTACTATGCGAAAGCAATCAGTGGTGCCGACAAAAAAATTCTAAGTAGAACACCTTTTCGCGTAGGTGGCCTTCGGCCGCGCTTATAAAAAATAACCCTTAGCCGGTCCAACACCGGCTTCACGAACCACAGTATTTCTGAGTAGAACACTTTTCCTCTAAAGTGTGTAAAATCAGACGAATTTTTGCAATGAAGACGAACCAACTGCACCATTAAATAATAATAGGGGGCAGGACCCCAGAATCCTTTTACTACTACTACTGTTAATTTGTGGAAATGGATATGGTAAGACCGCACTTATTCTACTTGGTGTTTTTAGATGTGGCAGCACAGATTTGTAATGTCATAAAATATATATACGTATACACATATAAAAGTTGTATAAAAATTTGCAAACTTTAACAACAAATAACTTTTAAATTATAAGTTTGCGCACTTTAAAATATATATATTTGTGATCGGAAGAACTCCCTCTTTCATTTGATACCAAGTTTAACCTCGAACTCGGGGGGTGCTAAACTAAATCGCTGCCAGTCGCTTCTTCATTTAGAACTTTTTATTTGTATTTCCCTGAATTCTTTTTAATTTGTACAGTTTTGGACTAAAATCAATTTTAGCCTAACAAAACAAAGTTATTCGCATTCATTCTTGAACTTTTTTGTTCGAAGGTCCTTCTAGATTTTCCTCTATACAAAGTGTGAACAATTTTTTTTTTTATATGGAAAAAACTTTTGAAAATCAGTGCCAATTTCTAGAGACGTCTAACTCAGTTTTAGTAAGGCTTCAATTGATTGCGTTACAAAACTGCGTACTCAAAAAATTCAGATTACTACAAATAACATGTTAGAAATTTTCGTAACATTTTCTCGCACTTTCGAGCTTTTTCGAAAACGTTTTAGAGGTTGCTTTGTATAGCTTCAGCAACAATATTTATTTGGTATTTTTTTATATAAAAAAAAAAAAACAAGAACGTAAGCAAAAAAAAATTGTCACTGCTATTTTTCTGTTCGCTACTGTACATACATCATTTTGTAATTCTTTACAGTAAATTGTAGGCGGCATAGTAATTTCTTGAGAATGTCAAGGTTTTAGCTTACAATTGTTGCTTTAAAATGACGAGTATTTGAAACCAAATGTGACATTTTTATCTCATTAATGTTCATTGAGATCTTGGGTAGCCAACAAATGTGCAGTTCATACTTAATAGCGTTTTTAAAGCTAGAAGAATACAAATTGATGTAATATGTAATATATGAAGCGCAAAAGTATGCTTTGATCCATTTCTATTCAATAAAAGATAAGACGAACTAATGATTTCTTCGAAGTTTTGGAAATAAAAAGTTGTAGTCAATTATGAGCATCATGCACAGTATGAATTTTAGTTAAATATCGAAGTCAATACCAGCAGGTCTTATAACCTTAAGGGCCCATTACTGATACTTAGCATAGACTTGACTTGACTTGGCGTAAACTTGGCAACTTAGCCACGATTATACTCCACTTAGCGCATACAATCTGGTATCATAATCAATAAATGTCAGTTTGTATGACAAAATGTCAAAATGAAATGGAAACAAACAAATGGCATCTCAAAATGTAAACGTCACTTAGAACTTACATAGAAAATCAAAATTCAACAGACTACTAAGTCAAGTTAAATGTTGCTAAGTTTTGAGTAATCAGTAACATGCAATTTTCATTTAACAGAACTGTAAGTGACAGTTCTCAAGTCAAGTCAAGTCTATGCTAAGTATCAGTAATGGGCCCTTTAGACTAATAAAGTCACTCTTATCATTGAGAAAAAGAGGACCGTAGGCTCATGAAGGGTGTTTTAAGTAAGGTGTCACATGTTTTCAAATAAGGCGAAGCTAGTGATAGCAGATGCAGGAAGTGCGGGTTGGAGGAGGAAACGATCGGGTACTTTTTATTCTACTGTTGTGGTTACGTTCCTCCCACGTTTTTTGTTTAAACACTGTGCTTGCCAGGCTAATATTCCAGCTATTAGGACCAATGGAGCTATCAGATCTAGAAGCAGCAGGTGACATACGTCCTAGAAAGCTTCTAGTATTTGCGAAGAGCACGGAGCTATTTTACAACATAAGTTCCGGTTTTGATAGGATTTTCAAGTTTGTTAAACAAATTTCTGATAACACTTTGGACTCATTCAGTCTATCTGAGATTCTCACGCACCGACCATTTCAACCAAACCTCTCTTCCAATGTTGTGGAAAAAATTGTTTATAGGAAAATAAAATATTTTCCTAAACTTTCGTAAGCTATTAAGAAATGAGCCACAAAAAATTGTTACTAAATCTTTGTTAATGAGAAAGAGCAAATTGAAGAAAAGCGTTTTGAAAAGCTATTGAGATAAGGAGAAATTTAACACGTTCTAATCCCAGACTCCAAGATCATCAGGCGTTGGTATCGGTGTATACTCTAAAGGTATGCACACTAGGGTAGTTACAATGTATATGGTGAATTTTAATTTTTGTTCTATCATTTATCCGATCATCTTAATCTTAATGCGGCCACCCTGATCGGATAAAAGCCAAATACTGTTAAAAATAACCGTTTTATAATAATATTATTAAAATAAAATTAATACAAATAAAATTACCTATGGAATGATATACGAGTGAAGTTCCTGCCATAAATGGTTTCGCTTTTACTGACGAAGCACTAAACTTTTTTCTGAAAAATCCCTGTTTTTCCTAATTTTGACCTCAATGAGGCACGTTTTAACATTATCGGATTGGCCTGAAACTTTGCAATAATCATTTTCTTATCTATTGGCATATTTTAGGGTGGTGCCCCAATGATAGAACAAAAATTAAAATTCACCATATACCTTGTAACCACCCTAATGCACACTTGCTGGTTTGGGCCGTTTGCCATTTTCTCGGTAGCTAAGCTCAAAGGTTACAAAAACTAGTTTTAACAAATATTTCGCTTTATAAGCCGTTAAAACCTTTTTCATACAGCGCTGAACCCGCGAGCTCTGCTCCCATTTCTTCTAAATTTATACATTTTCTAAAATGAAATACACAACTTTTATAGCTTCATAAATACTGATCTAGGATAATGAAAATCTAATTTAGATGGTTTATGTGTTGTAGCACAATACAATATTGCAAACAAGATGTGCAGAAAATGGCATCGCCTACAACTTTTTAGCGGAGGGAAAATGCTGTCAAGTCTTAAAAAATCCGATATTTTAGTGAAACTGATTTTTGTGACATTTAATCTAGATTATCTGAAAATTGGCCCATGGGAACTCCAAGTAAAACTCGAAATAAGACTTAATCGACCGTTATAGCTGAGATACTGTGTGCTAGCCGAGAAATTTTCTTTTGTCACTGTTAATGGTCCGGTTCAATATTTGTTGTGTGCGCACATCCGGTACACTGGTGCATTCCTGATTTCGTATTTGTTTGATAAGAAATTTCTCGCGAGTATTGTCTTTTCTCGAGACTCTCGAATTGAGAATATTGAGCTTAATTTTTCTTCGCAAATACATGCAAAAGTTTCGGGAAGAAATCGTAAGCTAAACATATATTACTGCCAATTTGTCGGTTAAATTTAATATCGAGAGCTCGCGTGGTTTAAGAGTATTTTGAGATTCGAGAAAACCTTACGAGCAGTGGAGTTCTCTATATATGGAGCCTCGAAATTCCTGCTTGTGTTCGAGAAGGACTCATAAGCTCTAATATATATGTCGATGCCTTCGCGGACGCACTCCTATTTGTTTGGATCCAACTGCTAAGTTATGTACCAACCACTATAATATAGGAAACAAAAACCACGATATTTTATGAGGTCCCACGCTAATGGATATACATGTGCCTATTAATATATTTGTGTGTTTGTTTGTTTTGCCACACAGTTCATAATTTTCATTATTCACTAATTCTCATGATGGCATTACAAGAATAATATAATTTTTTGAGTTTTTTTTATTTGCTGCACTTTTTTTCATTGCCATGCGCATTTTCATTTTCGTAACACATTATTTTTTTAATTTTTTGTTTTGACTTTAATGCCAAGAAAATTGCTTTGAGCCGCCAAAGCTCGAGTGTGTGTTTGCATTAATACTTTCGCTTTTACCATAAACAACATTTATGAATTATATCTGAAGGTATGTTAAATAAACTAACATATATATGCATACATACATAATAATACAAACGTCTACATACCCTAAAAAAAATGCGATTAGTCTAGGATGAGCTCGGGATGAGTCGCAAAGGAGTATGCGACAAATGCCAATTTTGATCTCTTCGTATGCGTTGAAATGTTCCTTTTATTTGAGCATGTCCTATGAAGAGACTAATTGTACCCATTTATACCCGCATGATAACGATAGGACCAGTCCCCTTTGTACCCATATGGGAATGAATGAAGACTAATCTCATCAAAAAGTGTTAGCTTTCGTATGGTACGAGGTTATGCACATTTTAAACGCAATACTAAAACTTGCAAAAAAATTGTTAGATACAACTATGTATGTAAAAAAATTATTAAGTCTCCAACTCATTCTAAAAGCTAATGGTCCAAGTCACTTAGGTTCGGTACAGGGTTCCGCATTTTTCTTCAATAATTCGAATCAATCACCTATAACCTTTTTTATTTAACTCACTTCGTTGTAGAGCTTACGATTTATCGAACTTGTTCGAGAAGAGATTTCTCGCGAGTTTCGCCTTCTCGCGAGATTCTCGAATCTCGAATAAGTCGTAAGGCTCGCGAGCTTCTCGACATTCAATTTAATCGATTCATTGGCTGTTTTATATAGAGCTTACGATTTCTTTTGGAGCACAAGCGAAAATTTCCCCAAAACCACAACTAAAAACCACCCAAATGTATAGAATACTGCCAATGCAGCGACTGAATTGAAACTCGAGAAGCTCGCGAATATTACGAGTATTTCGAGATTGGAGAATCTCGCGAGAAGGCATATTCTCGATGTCTCGTTAAAAAAAATTAAATATTGTGAACAAAATTATATGTATATTAAATATGTTTTGGGTTAAACGTAAAAACAAGTAAGAACGGGACTGTCTTCGGCTGTGCTGGAGACTTTATACCTTTCATGAATGGGTCTGCACAATAATCTTATCCCGTTCGTAATCTCGGAATAATCGGATGTATAATATAAGAAATATATACTGAACAGATCTACATACCTAAACGATTTTTAAGAAAAATATAAAATAATAAACAGGTAGGTACTTTGTGTGAGGATGCAAAGTTTCAGGGTTTTTTTTGGTCTGCGTGTAAAAACTATGACTACGAATCACGTATTTCAAAAATATATGACGTAAACGTAACTATTTGATGAAATTTGATAAATTTTGAAGCTTCTAGCCGTAAAAAAGGGGCAAAAATTACAGTTTATATGGGGTATATAATATATATACCACCGACCTCTATGATTTTTTTAAACGGATGGATGGATTTAAAAAATTCTACTTTTAAGTAAAACTTTGAAATATTTACCTTCGTTTTGCATAAAAAAAATACTTGATTCCTTTCTTATATCAGCCAAATTGTTTAAACAAAATTAACATTTTGTACCAAAAAATTTGTGTGTGTCATTGTTCGATGTCAAATGTGCGAGCAAATTACTTTTGAGTGAGGCATGATGCGACACATACGTATATACATACATAGCACTCGCTGCGTTATTTAATTTCGGCCGTAGGTTTATAGGTATGTACTATGTATTTTCATATCAGCTTCACATACATATGTATGTACATACACAAATAATAATAAATGATTAAGAATGCATACTCTTTCGTTAAAAATATTGAACATTTCCTTAAAATTCTTAAACAAAACTTTTATTTTTTGGTATTTTTGCATGTATCACTATCACTACGTAGTATAAAAAGAGTCGCTTTTTCTGTCCCTATGTCCCTTTGAATGCTCAAACCTTTAAAATCACGCAGCGGATATTGATACGCTTTTTTTTTAGTAGATAGAGGGATTGAAGAGGAAGGTTTATATGTATAATAACATCCATTAAATAGTGGAGAAATGCTGTTATTTTTGAAGTTTTAATGTGATGTATATATATAAAAGAAAGTGGTGTTAGTATTTATAGGGCCTACCCATTGGTTTATCGGACTCTGGCTCTGGCTCAAATCTCATTGGAACGATCTGGATCAACTTTATGAGAACTGGTAGCACTAATATAAAACATCTGTTTTGTTGAAAATAAGAAGAAACGTACACAAAATTTTAAGATACTGATAGAATTATTAACATTTAAATAGTTTCGCACGTAAGCAAACTATTTATTTTCCTTACATCATCTTCAAGTTGTTTACTCTTTCAGTGTTTTTGCTTTTAAATATGGCGAATTCTTTTATGTATACACAAATGTACACATATTTAGTTCAGGGCTACAATGGCTCAACTATATGGTTGGCTCATCTTACCAGCTGATTTTATTTTTTTCATTCCACTGTAGTAGGAATTTTCAGAAGGAGATGGAAAACTTAAAATGAAACCAACGAATTTACAACATTTTCTTACTACATACAAATGCTGCTAAGTTTTATGTTTTCATTCCCTTCCATTCGTCTAACAGCAACACTCTGATTTTGGCAATGTGAACAAATGTATGCTGTGGCTGTAGAGATGAACCAACCATATAGTTGAGCCATGAGTGCTACCAATTCAAAAGTGGTTAGCTGTAAAAAAATCGACTACAGAAAACGAAACGAACAGAACTGCTATACCGATCAGAAATTGAACCAGATAAATATGAGGATCACAACGTTGTTGTTGCATTTGCATGTTAAATTTCTATCCGTATCTGGTTCACGCACCAATGGAACGTAATATATAACTCAAAAACGGATGAACAGATTTGGCTGAAAATTGGTGGAGGGGTGCTTATAGCAGGAGACAGACAAAGGATACTTTTTATCCCGTTACGGCTAGGGTCTTGAGATCAAAACGTGGACTTGGGTAATCCTGGGATATGTTTGTCCAATATGGGTATCAAATGGAAGCTGTTGATCTGTGCTTTAGTACTGAGTAATCTTTATACCCCTGGGTGACTAGGGTCTCGAGATATAGGCCAAAACCTGGACCCGGATACCCCTAGAATGTGTCTGTAATATGGATATCAAATGAAAGCTGTTGCTGAGAGCTTTAACTAATTTTCATTTTGATATTCGATAACCGAAATAAAGACATGAATTAATAATACCCACATACATATTTACATACGTCCTATTCGATTTGCCTGAAATTTGGTACATAAATTTGCCTATATTAGTATTTACGATCCTTTTTTTCGGGAAGTAGACCAGAGACGGGCGGGGACTGGGATTAGGACTAGGACTAGGACTGAGACCCGGAGATGGGACTGGAACACAATACATACCACCCTCTGGGACTGGCAATAAGGGATAAAGAAGAATGGGAAAAACTTGAGAGAAGAGAAAAGAGGGAAGGAGAATGGGAAAGAGATAGAGTGAAACGAAGATAGAGATAGATGAAGCGAAAAAGACGGAGGGAGGAGAGAATAAAAGGATTAAGAAAAAGTGAGAGGGGGGAGGGCAGGGCTAGACGGAAAAAGCTTATTAAAATGTATGCAGATAGACCAAATTTAGGGCAGAACAACGTCTGACGGGTCTGCTAGTATACTATATATACTAGGCCGGGTCGATTTGTGGGGAGACAAAAAAAACCCCCATTGCCCTGTGAAAATCATATTATAGGGATCAAAATAAGAAACTTTGCCGAAGGAACCATATCTCAAAAACGAATTCTGATGTCCTCCCCTTTGGGTCGTATGGGTACATTTTGAAAAATCCCACTTTGTAATGCCTATGTTTTTTCTTTTTGGAGTTAATTTTTCTCTTAGAAATTTATTTAGTCAGAACATATGTAAATGAAAAAATGAATTTAACTTAGTAATAGAAAAGAAATTAAAAAAAATTATTAGAAATTAGCGTTTTTACAACCCTCTTTTAAAACCAAGGCATCACTTTGATGCATTTGCATATTGTAAACAAGGTTTCTTATTTTGATCCCTAGAATACGATTATCACAGAGCAATGAGCGATTTTTAAATCGACCCGCCCTAATATATACCATCATATATATATTATATGTATCACCGATCTCTATGATTTTTTGACACAACAATATATACTATATACGTAAGCAATCGGTGAAATTTGAAGCTTATAGCTGTTAAAATGGGTTAGAAATTGCGAAAAGTTTCTTATCTGAACAATCGGTTGTATGAGATATATACTATATATACAACCGATCCCTATGATTTTTTTCAGAAAACAATATATGCTATATACGTAAGCATTCGGTGAAATTTGAAGCTTCTAGCTGTTAAAATGGGGCTAAAATTGCGAAAATATATATATACTATATATATATATATACATACCACCATATATATACTATATATACCACCGATCTTTATGATTTTTTCAGACAACAATATATGCTATATACGTAAGCATTGGTTGAAATTTGAAGCCTCTAGCTCTTAAAATAGGGCAGTAATTAAGAAACGTTTCTTATCTGAACAATCTGTTGTGGGGGATATATACTATATATACGACCGATCTCATCAATT
Organism: Eurosta solidaginis; assembly: GCF_040869045.1. Classification (NCBI taxonomy): domain Eukaryota; kingdom Metazoa; phylum Arthropoda; class Insecta; order Diptera; family Tephritidae; genus Eurosta; species Eurosta solidaginis. The sequence continues at coordinate 141,867,183 of NC_090322.1, forward strand.
TTTTCAGGCAACAATATGTGCAATATACGAAATTATATGGTGAAGTTTGAAGCTTCAATCTGTTAAATTGAGTAAGATATGACAAAAATCCTCTTTTTCTGAAAAATCGGTTGTATGGAGGATATATGCTATAGTGGCCCGATCTGGCCGGTTCCGACAAATGTCTAATCGGGCACCCAAATACACCCGCTCACCAAATTTTATCAAGATATCTCTAAACTTGAGGGACTAGTTTGCATACAAACAGACAGACGGACAGACGGACATGGCTAAATCAACTCAGCTCTTCATCCTGATTATTTCGGTATACTTAATGGTGGGTCTATCTATTTTCCTTTAAGGACTTACAATTTTGGGTTTCGTGACGAAATTAATATACCATTTCATTTTCATGGAAGGTATAAAAACCAAGTGTATAAATACTGTCCATACCGCAATTAAGTTTATGTCCAGAAGCTCGCGAGATTTGCGAGTACTTCGAGACACGAGATTCTCGCGAGAGGTCGAGTTCTCGATTTCTCGGGTCTCGACAATCTCGCTTGTGCTCGAGAAAATATCGTAAGCTCTACTTCGTTGCCGCTTTTTAAAATGGGCTACATAGACACCAACCTGACTAATTCCAACTGTACCCAAAAGGGACTAGAGGGGACCAATTTGCCCCAATGTAGACAAAGGAGTTCATTCGGAGACCGCTCTCTTTACGGATTAATCGCACTATTTTTTGCAGGGTAGTAACTTGTATGATAAATGGAAAATGCATACAAAATTATCCGAAACTTTGAAAAGAGAGAAAAACATAATTTTGATAATTGCCATTTATGATTTTACAAACACAATATGCATATATTCGAATCGCAATTATGCAGACAATTGGCCATGTGTGTGTCAGTGTGTGCACGCATAATGCAGGTATGTATGTGATTAAAAAAGGTATGCACATACATAAACCCATACATACGTACATATGGGCATAAAGTATTTGATAATTGTCTGTTTTATCTGATGATTTTAAAATTCGTTGAGCAGCTCCTCAGTGGCTGGGAAAGGGGTCATGGCTTTTCGTGCTCATTTAGTTAGAGTGTTTTTAATTTGAAGAGCATATTGTCTAATTTTAAAATTTTCATATTAGTTGCGAGTACATACTGAAAGTGTCATTTAGCCTAAAAATTGAAGGTTAATTATGAGTGCTATGAAAATTAAATATTTTTCTGCATTTACAATTTTAACGCCTTGTGAATTTGCTAATGATATAAATTGTAATTTTGGCGTATTTAACTTTGTAAAGGTTAAAATTGTGTATCCTCCTCAATTATTAGAAATACTTTATTAAATGAATGTAATTACAATTTTAAGACACCTTTAAATTGTATTAGGTAACTTTTGAGACGAGTTTTTTGCTGTTTAGAAGTTATCAAATAACAATTAATTTGACAATAAAATACTTCAGGCATAAATTATCTGGTGCATGAGGGCATCTATACCACTAAAAAGGGTATTTAGGAATATTTCTATGACTATCCACGCAGTGTCCTATGTACCTTTTATCTAGTCCGCTTCATCTTTGTCCGCAAATTTCAGTACAAAATTGGGGAAACTGGCAATCTATTTAATGTAGCTTCACGTAGGGCTATGCAAAGTGACAAAGAACTTGTGTTTTATTGAAGAGAGAGGACCGTAGACTCATAGCGGGTATTCTGACTGGACGCTTCTAGCGTCACTTACCTTTAAATTAGGCTTGGCTAGTGATAGCAAATGTAGGAAGTGCGAGTTTTAGGAGGAAGCAATCCATCGCTGTTGGCAGTGGTACAGAGTTTACATCCAGAAGCGGCAAATAGCATAGGCCTTAGAAAGCTGCAAGTGTTTGCCAAGAGGACGGAATTATTTTATAACATATCTCCTGGTTTCTGATAAGGATTTTCAGTTTTGTCGTTAAGCAAACTTCTGGTGACACTATGGACTCAGTCCATTGAGGCTCTCACTGACCGGCCTAATGACAGTGAAAAATGAAAAGGAAAACAACTGTCGATTGATGGCGCTGGGACTATCATATATAAAAAACTTGTCCGAGTTTGAGATTTTCGCTATCGATTTTTGGGTAAATTCGTGGTTCGTTAGAGACTTGAAACTTTGAACATAGCTTAGAGCTCTATTGAAAAACAATATTTAGGACAAAAATTCTACTATATTGGGTAGGGATCGAGATAATTAGAGGTCCCTGAAAAATTGCTAGAGAGCTTGTGGAATCTTGCGATCGAATTTTGTGTAAATGCTCATTGAACAGGAAACTTAACCTTTAGAACAGGACACAGTGGCAATGCATCAATAAAAGAAGAAAATCCTATGTGTGGTGTATATTTAGAAATTTCATGCGAGATTGGAAAATCTGGATCGGTCCTTGATATTTGTATATCAAAATGCAACACTACAGAATACAGTTCCTGCAGATGGGCAGGGATAGATATATATAGATATATAGTGATTTTGAGAACATCCATGAATGGCCTAAGGAATTTTGCGATCGATGTTCAAATAACTTCTTATAGAGCTATAAACTTACATTTAGATCTGGGCACTGTGAAAATGTAACAAAAGAAGAAAACATTCGGCTAGGTCACGTGAGGGTCGAAATAATTAGAAAATTCATATAGATTTGAAATCTTGGAATCGAGTTCTAAGTGGTTTCCAGTAAACTTGAGAACTTAAATTTAAATTGTGATTGAATGGTCATAGAAAGTGTAACACATATTTTTAGTATTTATTGTTAAATATTTATTCAAAAACTATTGGAATGTCGCAGTTGCTAAGAGTGTCATAATCTTTGGCCCCACTCGAGATGATATGATCTTTGCAGCTAAGAGATGAGTTGATGGCATAATGGTACAGATGACTTTAGACATAAATAAATAAAAAAATAAAAATAAATGTAAGGCGCGATAACCTCCGAGGAGATTTTAGGCCGAGCTTCTCTTCCAATTTGCGTCGTGCTCCTTTTTAATTTTTCCTACAAATTGGCGGGACGGGACCTACTTGTTTTATGCCGACTCCGAACGACATCTGCAAGGCATACGAGTTTTCACTGAGAGCTTTTCATGGCAGAAATACTCTCGGATTGTTTGCCAAACACTGCCGAGGGGCGACCCCGCTTAGAAAAATGTTCTTCTAATTGAAAAACTTGCTTCTAATATTTTGATATTTCTTTTCCCGGGGCGTGAACCCGGGATTTTAGAAATAGCAGTTGAATATCCAGCTGCTTCTTAAGCACTAGATAGGAGATAATAAATCATTTTCAAATAGGCGTTTTGGAACCTGTTCCGCCTTTCTCAACTCTATTATTTTAGCGCCTTAAATTTTCATCAATACAAGTTGATGGCAAAGCAAAGTCAACCAATTAGCCGTGCGGAAGAATACCAAGTAAAAAAAAAATTTTCATTGATTTCGATTAACTGATATATTGTTGTACAAGGCGTTGTATATAAATCAATCAAGAAGAAGCAATCAGCTGTTTGCATAACAACAGCTGGTATCGAATTCGCCTTGATTCATAACAATGCTTTGCGTAGTGTAAAAAATAAAAAAAATGTAGTCCTTAATATTCCAGAAATTTATGTAAAACTTTTTTTTAAAGGAAGGCCTATACCTTCGGCTGTGTGTGTACGAGACAACATTTTTCCAAAATTTAAGATATTGATTTATAATCTGCATAGATGAGACCACTTTTTAAAATGAATACAATTTTCAATTAAATTTTACTAAATTTCTCCATATTTAGACATCTTTAATGAACAAAAAATAAAAAAAAAAAATCTATAAAAATATCTTCTGAACCTTTTTTTAATATTATTAATTTTCTTGTTTATCTTTTTTAGCTTGTATTTTATAAATTTATGACCAATTATTAAATGAACAACAACAGCTTATGAACAAAAAAAAAAAAAAAAACAAACATTTATTGCCCTGCCACATAAATTAAAAATTATTTGCTTTAATTAAAGCATGCAGTAACGTTTTTTTCATGAAATTTCACTTTCATATTATTTTGATTATGAAACAAAGAGAAGCCGCAGCATGGCACGTTACAGATAAAAAAAGAAAACGCTTATGTAAATAAATTCCATAGTAATAAAATATATAAACTTTCTTCCCTTAACTGGTCAGACAGCATTTTCAATACAAAATTTTGTACATTTTTTTGTTCATAAATGCATACATACATACATATATATTACACTGCCAAAGATGGTGAACAAAAGACTTAACCGACGAACTCGAAAAAGAAATTTTTAAGTGAGCTGCAATTGTCAGGTATTTTAATTTCTTTTCTGTTTATATGAACATGCATAATTGATTTTTAAGGTTAGGTTGAACAGGCCGGTCAAAAAAGATGTCACATAGATTGAATGTCTCCATGACCAGGATCAAATTAAAGACATCGCACGATAGGGGTCACCCCTAACCTCGTTTAGTTTTGAGAGACACGGAGAGGTCCTTTTTAATTCCGATTGAGCTGTGAGTCTTGCTCAAAGTCAAAGCGGCATATAGGCAGCTCCTCTTTGTGCTGCCGAGGGTGGCTTTCAAATGGAAGAATTGTTTATGTGTATCAATTATTTTTTCACGAGTTTTTTTAAGACTTGGCGCATTGTGGTGTCGAAGATTATGTATAGGTCTTACAACCTTAGACTATTATTAAAAAGAGAGGACTGTAGACTCATGACGGGTATTCTGACTGGACACTGCCTTCTGGCATCACATGCCTTTAAATTATTCTGAATCATCACATTTTTGCAAAAGTCCACTCTTTGCTTTTATTTATGGATATATTTACTTATAATTCGTGTGTCAGTTACAATTTCGTATACGCAACATATTTGTTATTATTTTTTCTATTCGCACACTTGTCTCGCTTGTTTTCTTTTCTCTTAATTGCCCACTTGTTTTGTTGTCTTCCAATTGTGTTGCAGTTTCCGTTAGTAGCTTTGGTTGCATTTTGCTCCTACAACAATTGCTTTATGTTGTTGTTGCTTTTGATGTTCCCTGTGTCTCGATCGTAATCGATTTTCGTTGTTACTCAATGACTTGCTGAAATAAAAAACAGTTATTGGGCTCTTTTAGTTCATGTTTAATGCCCGGTTTGCTTGTCGTTCGCCTGTTAGCTGTCAGCTGTCGATTGTTGCTGCTTTTGTTACCACGTTCAAACAATGTTTCATTCTTTTTGTTCAATGCTATTAAATTTATTTGATTGTATTTTATTGTGGAAACTTCAAATTAATTTTCGGAAATTCTAAACAACTTCGGATCCACTGAGAATGTCCTAAGTGGCCTTCAAAGGTATAAAATAATCTAAAAATATAAAATTAAAGCTATACGTCAAAAAGCTGCAATTGCAAGAGATTGCCAATGAGTTATTTAGCCGGTTGTTATATCTTCTGGGCGAGAGCAGAAGCCGACCCGACGGAATGCAGGTGCAGAACTAGCATATCCCTAAACTACTTTTTATCGCTGCCATGAAAGAAATTGGATGCCGGCGACTACAAAAGATAGCCGGTTTCATGAAAAATGTTGCAATCATGTTGCAAACATAATGAGGGACGTTGCTTGCAATGTTTCAGTTCGAATAAGGAGGGAGAGAACGAGTACCAAGTACTTAAGAAGTTCGATGCGTAAACACACAGGTATAAGTAAATCTAGAAAATAAATGCATTTAAGAAAACTAGAGCTTGCCCAGGAACTGAAGTTAAACCAGAACTAAGGAAATCAGAAACAAATAATTTCGTCATATTTAAGATGAGCTTCGCTTGCTTCTTATCTTTAATAATCGGTAATGAAAAGTTCTGGTGTTAATATCGACTATTTTTGAAAGCGAATTATTATTGTCGTTCATCATTTGTTATCGCCTAGTCCTAGACTTCTTTTTGGCCTGGTATGGCTTGTTATAGCTGGGTTATCATAGATTTCATAGTGAAAATTGATTGGTATCTGTTTCATTGAAAAGTTAACACGCCTATAACAAACTAATTATACTCTGATTAAAATCAATAGATTTTGGATATTGAATCGAAAGCTCTTTGACAACAAATCGACAATTATTCCATAAAAAATGGATACATTTTTGATAAAAAACCGATACTTTTGCGAAACCAAATTCATAAATTTTTTATGGGAATTTCCGAAAATTCCACTCGGAGTGCCCTTAGTGAGTGCGTGGTTGCGGGACACCCCGTCTTTGAGGTGCTTTTTCGGTTGTTGTTATAGCGATAAAGACACTCCCCAAAGGTTTTTGGAAAATATTATCGATGTTGATGGTTTCTTTGCCGGATAAAGGTCGGGGACGTTGCGGTAACAGACGCCATTAAGGTAAAAGCCCGACCATCTTGGAAACGATTTAATATTACCACATTGGACCTTCTAGATGCTAATATATCTTATTGGTGGGTGTGGATCCCTGCCACACTGGTGCTGCGTATAGTATTATATATGATTACAGTGTACAGTTGTAGTTTAAATTGAGCACCCGATTTTAGGCATTATTCACATAACGGCTCCGTTTTAGCTTTAAAACTTTACTCCACCACCGCCCTGAAGTCCTCCTTGAAATTTACTTTTGAGTAAACGCTTACTACTAAATACTTGGAGTAGTGATTTGATAAAGCATGATAATGACGGCTATATTCTCGACAGTCTCTTTTGAGCTCACCAACTCAAGTTAAGTACATACAAGTACAGTCTCCATATCATCTATATAGCCGACAATTTGTGTATCACCTTGAAGGTCTATCTTCAGCACACCGCCGTACTTAGCATTTCACAGCGTGGATCTTTTGAGAGATCCCTGAGGAACGCTAACGTGGAGGCTGTGCTTTATTCGTTTCTCATTCGTATTAAAGAGGAGTACACTGCCAAGTAAGCAGTTCACTATCTGCATTCAGCTCGCATTGTTAAAAGCGTTATTAATACCCAAAATAATGAACTAATGAGATACTACTTGAGCTTCAGAGTTTGCTGTAAGCTTGATCACACTTTTAGAGCAGATACAAAACAAGCCGGCACCCTGCAAAAATGTGTTGGAGTGCTTATTTTTGTTTTAGCAAGTCCTGTGGAGACAGCAATTTCGCCTGCTTATGCCCGAACAGGTAGGGTTAGCCGGACCCTTCTTATACTCCAATACGACTACTGTTATGCATGTCGTCTTTGTGCCTGTTCTGGTAGTCTGACTAATCTTCTTTGTGTAGCTGCAGGTACGACCGGACATGTTTTCTTCGTACCCCTATGGGCACTGTTGGACAAGTCTTCTTTGTTCGCCTCAGACAAGCCTTCTTTTACCCGTAAGGGGGATTCTTCCTGATTTTATCATTTTTTTTTTACTTTAATATAATCTATAATATAAAAATAAGTCGGGTTTTCTTTCTTGATGGTATAACTGCAGAACGCACGAACCGATTTCCACGGTTTTTTTGGAAAGGTCTCGGGCTCCGTGAGGTTTATAGCAAAGAAAATTCAGGATAGACGTACAGAGTCTCGAGATATAGGCCAAAGAGTGGACCCGGGTACCCCTAGAATGATTTTATAGAATATGGATACAAATGAAAGATGTTGATGAGTGCTTTAGTATAGGGTACTTTTCATACCCCTGGGTGACTAGGGTCTCGAGATATAGGCCAAAACGTGGACCAGGATACAGTTAGAATGTGTTTTTACATTATGGGTATCAAATTGAAGCTGTTGCTGAGAGCTTTAAAGTAATATTCATTGTGATATTCGATTTAGTCGCATCAACCTTGCAAAACTGATAAATATGCATGCGAAGCCGAAATAAAGACAATAATTAATAATACCCACATACCTATTTACATATGTCCTATTCAATTTGCCTGAAATTTGGTATATAAATTTGCCTATATTAGCATTAACGATGTTTTTTCCGGGAAGTAGACCAGGGACGGACTGGGATTAAAACTAAGACTGGGACTGAGACAGAGACAGTGCGAATCCTTCTTCTTTGGCAGATGAGGCTCTGGCGACCCCAAGTTACTCATGGAAGTAGGGGGTGAGGCGGGATGGCCTAGAAGGTTCAATGTGATCAAATTAAATCGCTCTGGAGCTGGCCGGGCTTGTACCTTAATGGTGCTTGTTACCAGAACGTACCAGATCTATATGCTCCAAAAGAACCATCAACATAGACAACACTCCCCAAAGGTTGTTTACAACAACAACAACAACAACAACATGAAGCATATGTCTTAGTTATTAAGGTTAGGTTTCGTTTCAATTTCATACAATTTGTTTTATCTTACTTATTTTGTCACTTTTTTATTTTATTTTTTTAAACTTATCTACATAAGTTTTCAGGCTCACTTTATTGACTGGCCAGTTCATCCTAAACTCTGCTTCACACGAAACGAACTAAAGAGGACCAATTGTGCCTCAATGTAGACATAAGAGATCAATCGTAGACCACTCTATTTAGGGATGAATCGTCCAAATAGCAAACAAGATATCAGCACAGAATTTGCGCATGAGACTTTAACGACTTGAAGTACAAACAATTTCCTGCTTTTGCTTTGCCGTGATACATTATCACAAGTGGTGTTAAAGTGCAGGGAAGCCCCAAACAAGCTAGCTGATGAGTGAAACCTGAGCATAATATGGATCGCAGGCCACAGTTACATCTCGGGAAATGCGCTCCTAATGAGCTAGCAAGGGAAGGCACCAGCAAGGGAAGGCATCACCTCTGCTGGCTGGGTGAATCATCCTCTAAATACCTGCAAGCACTGGCAGCGATCTCAGCTCACAGAACAAGCTAAAGCGAGGTGGACCATGGAAACAACATGTAGGGTGTCCATGCAAATATGGGCCAAGCTGGACGAAAAGCGATCGCAATCGGTCATACTTCTGAATCACCTCTCTATTAGGCAATTATTGGATATTCTAATAGGTCACTGTCTTATAGGCGCCCATGGGTCTCGCTTCCCAAGGCAGTCGGTTCTATGTACCGGAGCGACGCGGGATTTTTCTCGACCAAGGACTGTTGTTTCAGTGTAACCCCATTTAATGTGTTGTGTCCCTCCCACAAATTGCCATCCTCCCAGCAGCTCCTTGCAGCGGGACTGCGCCATTCTCTCCTGCTTCGGGAAGGTATCGAACCTAATCCGGGTCTGTCTCCTGACCCCGTCCTGAGAAATAGTTTTGCTGCGTTTGTCGCAAAAGAACCTTTTTAGGACGGTCATACTCTTGTCAGTGTGTCACGTGCAAGGGATGGTTGCATCGGACAGGTTGTTCTGGGTTAGATCCTAAAACCAGACGTCCTCGTAACTTTTATAAATCTTTGTGGCTCCTCGCTATTCATGCCCAAGGGCGTCCCGTTAAGAGGCAGCCGATGGTAACATTGGAATCCGTCCACCTGCCAATATTTATTTGGCTCGACCGTACCGCCGACTTCATCGTCACCAAAAACGCACTTTCATAAACTTTAAAAAAGGAAAGCTGGATGAGTACAAATCCTATACAGAAAGCCGCTTTGCTGCCCTCCCTATCCCGACTGATCCTCGCCAAGGGGAGCGTGCTTTCCGCAAGGTCATTGAATCCGCCTCGGCTCGATTTATTTCCGCCGGAAGAATTCCCGAAATTCGGCAAATTTTCCGACGGAGGCCGCAAATTTAGTGTGAGAATGTGACGTTATAAGACAGCTCAATCCCGGCGACCCCAAATAAGGGATATAAACCAACGCATCAGGTTGCTTGAGGATGAACACAAACGGGCGAAATGGAAGGGGCACCTAAGCGGTTGTAACCTCTCCACCGTAAAGTCCCTATCGAATGCGTCTAAGCACAACGACAAAATTTCCATCGCCTTTGGCGATAAAGTGCTCTCGGATTCGAAAAAATGCGAGAGCGCCTTTTGCCGACAATATGAAATGCATTTTGCGGTTGACAAAGTTAGACCGAGGGCCAACAGACACGCACATAAACATAAGTTCAGCCCGTCGACCATGCCCAGACGGCATAGCCATGCCGATGCTTAAAAGCCTAGGAAAAGAGGGTTTCAATATTTAGCAGGTGTCTTCAACCTGTCTCTTTCCACATTTTTCATTCCCAAAAAATGGAAAATGGCCAAGATGGTCCCGCTACTAAAGCCTGGGCAACCAGCTAACATAGGAGATTCATATCGCCCGATATCTCTCCTATCGCCAGTAGCCAAGACACTTGAAGCCTTTTTGCTCCCCTATTTCAAAGCAAATTTGCAACTAGCCTGCATGGCTTTAGAAAACTCCATAGCACAGCCACCGCGCTAAGTGCCATTAGCACCCAGATAAATTGCGGTTTAAATCAAAACCCCCACCATAGAACAGTACAGAAGAATTAAAAAAGGGGTGCCACGGGGTGGTGTTCTATCCCCACTTTTGTTTAACTTCTACATATCAAAGCTACCTTCGCCAACAGAAGGAGTTACTATCATTTCATGCGCCGATGATTGCACAATAATGGCCACAGGCCCTGGCCCACAGATTGATGAGCTTTGCAACAAAATAAACGGCTACCTCCCTGATCTCTCCAGTTTTTCACCTAGCGAAACCTGACGATTTCACCTACTAAATCATCGGCGACCTTATTTACAACATGGACGTCCCAAATGTGGACCATTTTAAAATCCTCGTCGATGGCACTATGCTACCGACTGTCCCACACCCAAATTCTTGGGTGTGACGTTAGATCATGATCTACATTTTGGTGCGCATGCAGCCGCAATTGTACCGAAAATCCAGAGTTGTACTGAAGTCCTCAAATCTACTGCTGGCAGTACTTGTTGAAAAGATAAAGAAACGCTCATTACCACTTACAAAGCAATTCTCCAACCGATTGCATGCTACGCGTCGCCCGTTTGGTCGCCAAGCCTAAAGACTACTCAATGGAAGAAGCTATAAGCCTGCCAATATACTGCCCTCAGAACCACCACGGGTTGTCTTCTTATGTCCCCAGAACATCAGCTACATAATGAGGCGAGAATACTCCCCATAAGTGAGATAAATGAAATGCTAACCAAACAGTTCCTGGTCTGATTGACGAGCCAATACCCCCCGGGGCCTAAGGAGTTATCTGCGCAAGCACTACGAGGAAATATGGTACATGAGAACACAGCCGTATGATAGCAAGAAACACAAGCAGGTCCTCAGTGAACTCCACAAACAAGGATCGGACATCTATGACAGGAATTGGCCGGAGAATTCTGTACCCAACGAACAATACCCTAAACTTGCAGAAGAGGAACGCACACTCCCCAGGGAAACGCGAGTCACTCTAGTTTAACTTCAATCTGGATACTGTAACAGGTTAAACTCTTACATATCCAGAATCAACACCGACATACAAACAATATAGCTCATTTACTTCAATAGTGTCATAGCTCAAAAAACATGACAATATTATGATGTATGTTGTATAAAAAAATCTTTGTGATCAGTTAAAAATTTACCACGTTCTATAAAAATGAAAATATGCCTTTATATGGGCAACATATGGCAGTTGAAATATTTGAATGACTCTCCTGGAAAATTGTATTTTTATACTCAGTTGAGCAGAGCTCACAGAGTATATTAAGTTTGATTGGATAACGGTTGGTTGTACATATATAAAGGAATCGAGATAGATATAGACTTCCATATATCAAAATAATCAGGATCGAAAAAAAATTTGATTGAGCCATGTCCGTCCGTCCGTCCGTCCGTCCGTCCGTCCGTCCGTCCGTCCGTCCGTCCGTCCGTCCGTTAACACGATAACTTGAGTAAATTTTGAGTTATCTTGATGAAATTTGGTATGTAGGTTCCTGAGCACTCATCTCAGATCGCTATTTAAAATGAACGATATCGGACTATAACCACGCCCACTTTTTCGATATCGAAAATTTCGAAAAACCGAAAAAGTGCGATAACTCATTACAAAAGACAGATAAAGCGACGAAACTTGGTAGATAGGTTGACGTTATGACGCAGAATAGAAAATTAGTAAGATTTTGGACAATGGGCGTGGCCCCGCCCACTTTTACAAGAAGGTAATTTAAAAGTTTTGCAAGCTGTAATTTGGCAGTCGTTGAAGATATCATGATGAAATTTGGCAAGAACGTTACTACTATTACTCTATATGTGCTAAATAAAAATTAGCAAAATTGGATTAAGAACACGCCCACTTTTTAAAAAAAAAATTTTTTAAATTCAAATTTTAACAAAAAATTTAATATCTTTACTGTATATAAGTAAATTAAGTCAAAATTCAACTCCAGTAATGATATGATGCAACAAAATACAAAAATAAAAGAAAATTTCAAAATGGGCGTGGCTCCGCCCATTTTCATTTAGTTTGTCTAGAATACTTTTATTGCCATAAGTCGAACAAAAATTTACCAATCCTTCTCAAATTTGGTAGGAGCATAGATTCTATGACGGTAACTGTTCTCTGTGAAAATGGGCGAAATCGATGGAAGCCACGCCCAGTTTTTATACACAGTCCACCGTCTGTCCTTCCGCTCGGCCATTAACACAATAACTTGAGCAAAATCCGATATATCTTTACTAAACTTAGCCCACGTACTTACCTGAGCTCACTTTTTCTTGGTATAAAAAATGGGCGAAATCTGACCATAACCACGCCCACTTTATCGATATCGAAAATTACGAAAAATGAAAAAAATGCCATAATTCTATACCAAATACGAAAAAAGGGATGAAACATGGTAACTGGATTGGTTTGTTGACGCAAAATATAACTTTGGAAAAATCTTTGTAAAATGGGTGTGACACCTACCATATTAAGTAGAAGAAAATGAAAAAGTTCTACAAGGCGAAATCGACAGCCCTTGGAATCTTGGCAGGAATACTGTTAGTGGTATTGCATATATAAATAAATTAGCAGTACCCGACAGATGATTTTCTGGATCACCTGGTCCACATTTTGGTGGATATCACGAGAACGCCTTCACATATACATCTAAGGGCCACTCGCTTTTAAAACCCTCATTAATACCTTTAATTTGATATCCATATCGTACAAAAGCATACCAGAGTCACCCCTGTCCCACCCTAATGGCGATATCTCGAAAAGGCGTCCACCTATAGAACTAATGCCCCCTCTCTCTTAAAATGCTCAGTAACACCTTTCGTTTGATACCCATATCGTACAAACATTCTAGAGTAACCCCTGGCCCACCCTAATGGCGATATCTCGAAAAGGCGTCCACCTATAGACCTAGTGTCCACTCCCTCTTAAAATGCTCAGTAACACCTTTCGTTTGATACCCATATCGTACAAACATTCTAGAGTCACCCCTGGCCCACCCTAATGGCAATATCTCGAAAAGGCGTCCACCTATAGACCTAATGCCCACTCCCTCTTAAAATGCTCAGTAACAGCTTTCGTTTGATACCCATATCGTACAAACATTCTAGAGTCACACCTGGCCCACCCTAATGGCGATATTTCGAAAAGGCGTCCACCTATAGAACTAAGGATTACTCCCTTTTAAAATACTCATTACCACCTTTCATTTGATACCCATATCGTACAAACACATTCTAGAGTCACCCTGGCCCACCCTAATGGCGATATCTCGAAAAGGCGTCCACCTATAGACCTAATGTCCACTCCCTCTTAAAATGCTCAGTAACACCTTTCGTTTGATACCCATATCGTACAAACATTCTAGAGTCACCCCTGGCCCACCCTAATGGCGATATCTCGAAAAGGCGTCCACCTATAGACCTAATGTACACTCCCTCTTAAAATGCTCAGTAACACCTTTCGTTTGATACCCATATCATACAAACATTCTAGAGTCACCCCTGTCCCACCCTAATGGCGATATCTCGAAAAGGCGTCCACCTATAGACCTAATGCCCACTCCCTCTTAAAATGCTCAGTAACACCTTTCGTTTGATACCCATATCGTACAAACATTCTAGAGTCACACCTGGCCCACCCTAATGGCGATATCTCGAAAAGGCGTCCACCTATAGAACTAAGGATTACTCCCTTTTAAAATACTCATTACCACCTTTCATTTGATACCCATATCGTACAAACACATTCTAGAGTCACCCTGGCCCACCCTAATGGCGATATCTCGAAAAGGCGTCCACCTATAGACCTAATGCCCACTCCCTCTTAAAATGCTCAGTAACACCTTTCGTTTGATACCCATACCGTACAAACATTCTAGAGTCACCCTTGGTCCAGCTTTATGGCGATATCTCGAAAAGGCGTCCACCTATAGAACTAAGGATTACTCCCTTTTAAAATACTCATTACCACCTTTCATTTGATACTCATATCGTACAAACACATTCTAGAGTCACCCTGGCCCACCCTAATGGCGATATCTCGAAAAGGCATCCACCTATAGACCTAATGCCCACTCCCTCTTAAAATGCTCAGTAACACCTTTCGTTTGATACCCATATCGTACAAACATTCTAGAGTCACCCCTGGCCCACCCTAATGGCGATATCTCGAAAGGGCGTCCACCTATAGACCTAATGCCCACTCCCTCTTAAAATGTTCAGTAACACCTTTCGTTTGATGCACATATCGTACAAACACATTCTAGAGTCACCCCTGGCCCACCCTAATGACGATATCTCGAAAAGGCGTCCACCTATAGACCTCATGCCCACTCCCCCTTAAAATGCTCAGTAACACCTTTCGTTTGATACCCATACCGTACAAACATTCTATAGTCACCCCTGGCCCACCCTAATGGCGATATCTCGAAAAGGCGTCCACCTATAGACCTAATGCCCACTCCCTCTTAAAATGCTCAGTAACACCTTTCATTTGATTCCCATATCGTACAAACACATTCTAGAGACACCCCTGGTCCACCTTTATGGCGATATCTCGAAACGGCGTCCACCTATGGAACTAAGGATCACTCCTTTTCAAAATACTCATTAACAGCTTTCATTTGATACCCATATCGTACAAACACATTATAGAATCACCCCTGGTCCACCTTAATGGGGACATCTCGAAAAGGCGTCCACCGATAGACCTAAGGCCCACTCCCTCTTAAAATGCTCAGTAACACCTTTCATTTGATACCCATATCGTACAAACAAATTCTAGAGTCAGCCCTGGTCTACCTTTATGGCGATATCCCTAAATGGCGTTCATCCATAGAACTATGGCCTATTCTCTCTTAAAATACTCTTTAGTACCTTTCATTTGATACACATGTTATACAACCACATTCCAGGGTTACCCCAGATTGATTTTCCTTATTTTGTCTCCATAGCTCTCAACTGAGTATGTTATGTTCGGTTACACCCGAACTTAGCCTTCCTTACTTGTTTGAATTATGACACTATTGAAGTAAATGAGCGATATATCCAGGTTGTAATGTGTCCCCTCATGACACCAATTATCTCTTCAACTGTATTGTGGAACCAACGCCTATAAAATCCCTCTCGTTATGGTCCACCCCTGTTGAAACAGCAAGTTTCCTTGGACTGCCGTTAGAGGATATTGGTGACAATTTGTGATCGGTCGAACCTAATGGATGGGGCGAAGCACTGCTACAAAAACAACAACAACAACATGAGCCCATATGAGACTGCAAACAAATGACTTCTGACGCAGCTGCAGAATCGATGAAGAGATAGAAAGCGTAGTGTATTATATTTATTATATTGTCGAAGACCAGGTACCGATATCTCCACAGACACTTATTTTGGTGCTTTGCAGAGCTAGAATCTGTAAATGTAAACGAAATTCTGTGCTACATTAGGCAATAGCACTAGTTTAGCTATATGGGTGTATGAACCACATTCTACAGAAGGGAAACTAGGTCTTCTTCGCGGTATCACAACTGGATACAATGGCTTACGTGAGTCTCCTCTTCAGTAGCGCAGGTGGCCACTTCAAGCTAACCTAACCTATATGCAGGTGAATTTTCGTTCGACAAGATTTCAGTTGCTCTCATGTACATTTCCCTGCTAGAGAAGGCGTACCTCTACCTTACTTGCCGGTATCGTTAAAAAAATTTATAAGTTTTGCATCTCAGAATAAATAACCAAATTTATGTTAGCTTAAAAACACTATTTGCTATATTCCCTACAGATTTAGCTGATTTAAGATAAAAACCTTTAAGCATGGGTACGACCCCAAATTTTCATTGTTAATTATGTTAGGTTTAACTAAGCAAAAACTGCATGAACATAAAGTAACACAGCTAAGCACAGTTAAAAAGGACGTGTGACTCAAATATTCACTGTCCCATATCCGTGCAGAGACATACATATAAAATTGCATGACTTCATGAGCACAAAAAAAAAAAAACAACACGCAATGGTACTAGCGGAAAATCACACTAACATTCTTACAAAGCAAAAGTAAAATTAAACAAGTAAAGGTGACTAAGTTCGGGTGTTACCGAACATTATATACTCAGCGTGAGTTTCAATCGTACATTTCATTTCAGATAAATTACTTTTCTACATAACACGTGGCATCGCCCGTTTGAAAAAAAATGTCTCCCCATTTCCTCTTACAATAAAACATGATAAGTGAAATATCATTGATACAAAGCTCTTTTTCGTTAAGATGTAGCTTATTATTTTCATCTACGACCCTTTTAAAAATCGTTTATATAAAAGCGGGCGTGGCCTATAACCGATCTCGTCCATTTTTTCTAGAAATATTTCCTGCTATAGGGAAAAATTTTTGTACGATTACGATCCGTTAATTTTTCTTCAAGTTATGGCTCCCGAAACACAGAAAATTGCTTCGACATAAAAGGGGCAGTGCCACTCCCATTTTTTTAAATTTGAAGTTTTTCCTATTTACTGTTATAAATGCACTTGGGAAATGAAATACCATTGATATAAAGGTATTTTTTGCAAAGATATAGCTTATTTTATTCGTCCACGACCCTTTTAAAAATGTGTTATATAAAAGTGGGCGTGGTCCTTAACCCATTTCGTTAATTTTTCTTCAAATCATTCCTTATAGTAAAGGCAACCGCTCTGCCGAATTTTGTTACGATAGGTTTAACGGTTTTTGATTTATGATTATTAATATTTGTAAAATTGATTTTATCACAAGTGCGCGGTGCCACGCCCATTTTAAAATTTTTTTTCACATTTTTATCAAGAGTCTCAATATCAGTCCACACGTCAAATTTCAACATTCTAGGTGTATTATTTACTAAATAATCGGGTTTTTTTTTGTTTTCCAAAATGTTATATATATAAAAAGTGGGCGTGGTTATCATCCGATTTCGCTCATTTTCAACACCAATCTATTCTGGGTCCAGATAAACTCTTGTAGCAAATTTGGTGAAGATATCTCAATATTTATTCAAGTTATCGTGTTAACGGGCAGACGGACGTACGGACGGACGGGCATGGCTCAATTAAATTTTTTTCGATACTGATGATTTGGATATATGGAAATCTATACCTATCTCGATTCCTTTATAACTGTGCAAACAACCGTTATCCAATCAAAGTTAATACCCACTCAGCATTTAGGTGATTCAATTTTGAATTTCCCCACATATCAATACAATTTGATTACTCTTTCTGACAATTGAACAAAAGAAATAATCAAATATGAATACTTTTGATGATGAAAAACTAAAAAACATTTTTCGATCACTTTTTGGAATCATTTTTAAGGTCCTTTAATGACTAAATTGTAATATTTCATAAAAACCAACAAAAGGAATAATCAAATATGCTTACCTTTGATGATCAAAAACTGAATATAGTTTTTCAATCACATTTTGGAATCATATTTGAATCAAATGTGTTTACTTTAGGTGATCAAAAATTTATAATCAGTTTTCATTCAGCTTTCTGAATCTTTTAAGAATATATTCGTTAACTGAATAATGAATTTTATACTTGTTGAAATTTTACTTTTCATTAAAAATTTTATTTTTTTCACATACACATATTTTTTCAATCATGAAGCTAAGAAAAAATATATAAAAATTTTATTATTTATGCAATAGATATTCTTCATGACAAAAATAATGTAATGCTGCTCGTGAACGAAGACTTCCTCAACCATTTCTCCCCTTCAGCTTCCCAGAAAATACATAATGATTGGACAATACATAGGTTGTGAGCTTTTTGAACCCCAGTTAAGTGAAACTATCTTGACATACCTGGATACGGCTTCAACATCTCG
Organism: Eurosta solidaginis; assembly: GCF_040869045.1. Classification (NCBI taxonomy): domain Eukaryota; kingdom Metazoa; phylum Arthropoda; class Insecta; order Diptera; family Tephritidae; genus Eurosta; species Eurosta solidaginis. Next base: position 141,885,356 of record NC_090322.1, read on the forward strand.
TATCGTATCCGTATTTTAAGATGCAGACGATAATTCTGATGTTGGATGTTGTAGTCGCAGGTGAATATCGGTCAAGTTTGTTTGCGAGTGACCTGTGGTTCAAATAGCTCACTTCCGCATGCTTTCTTCCCCTGATGAAATAAGATTATTATGTAGTATCTTATTTTGAATGAGATAAGAATAAATGCATCATAATCGCATTCAAAAATGAGTCAAAAATCTAAACCAAAACGATTGAAATATATTCACGAATATGATCAGAAAATGGCTGTGAAAAGCAGTCAAATATTACTCTAAAATAATTAAAGCTCAATTTTACAATGATATCAAATATGAATAAAAAGCGTTTCGAAATATGAATCATAAATGATTATTCAAGAATAATCACATTTATGGTACATTTTCCCCCCGATGATACGCTAATATTCGAACAGAAAATGCTTTTAAATTTGAACGTTTTTAATCATCCTGGGGTATGATATTTAAATATTTTTTGATCAAAATTTTCAAAAAATGCTGACTGGGTATACTCTGTGAGCTCTGATCAACTGAGTATAAAAACAAAAATTGTAGGGGAGTTATTGTTGTTAGTGACATCAACGCCTGCATGAAGTTTGATAAATTTAGAAAACATCATTCAACTACTTACACACACACGCGCACACACATTTGCAATACAGCAACACTTTGAAAGCACGAAATAGCTTTGAGCAACAACAAAGGACAGAGAAAAGAAGGTAATAAAAATGCAATAACGGCATTTGCATATCAACCTTGACCTTTTTCAACGTATGCACACAAAGACGATTTAACATGCACTTTGTAAATAAGCAAGTACTTACTTTCGACTTAATTTTGGTATACTTGCAATTCCTTATATGCTTATTTTTGTTGCTTTTTTATGCAATTGTTTTTGTTGTTGAAGATGTGTGCCATGTTTGTCTGGCGGGAATATCTGCATACATATTTATACCTACTGACCTACTCCAACCTGCCTTCGAGGCCACACAATACACCGTTTGCTTACTTTCGTGTTGTTCAAGCATTTAGAATGATTACTTGCATACAACACACACACATACATAATATTTTTTATTTGTGTGTAGATAATGTGTATATTTACGTGTTCGCAGATTTGAGCATTAATGTAAGCTTGGATGTTGTAGATGTTTGTTGCGGAGTGTCAATTCCGCTGTTTGCTTACTAGTCAAAACACGCTGTAATGGTTCGTTTATTTGTTGGTACATGGGAATGTTGCTTTGACGGATGCAGTAATGGCTTATCTTCTGCATTTACTTGGTGAAAATATTCTTGATGTTGGTGTTATTTTAAATCTATTTTGCCTTGAGTGTAGTGTATGCATGCGATTGCCTGCGTTAAGATAGCGCTGTTCACACTTATATTAATAATTACTAAAACATTTGCAAACTGACTTACTTAGTTCCATATGAACAGTCATTTTTTGTGACTATTAACATCATATTACAATATGAATGTATAACAGTATATAATTTATGCCATTTTTTCATACCTTTTATGAAATAATAATTTGGCGACAGAATTCTTCGAGAATCCGCATATTTGTTTTCAAAAACATATCGATCACTAACCGCAAAAAAAATTGAAAAACATTTTTTTAACGGGTAATTACAACCTAGCGTCTTGGGGATTTTAACTTTAAGCTACATCTTAAAAGCTTCAATAGAATATGTGTATGTAGAACGTAGTTATATTTTGCCTACCCATTGCCTTAATAGCCTAGTCGCATAATCACATTATTAATTTTTGAATAGTTCAGAATCAATACAAACTTTTGTCAATTACTTTTCGTATCTGGATTTCAAACCTATCGAGGAAATTTTGCTCAAATGGATCAAGCCGCAATCCTCAGTGACAACACCTTGGTGAAAAGTCTTACAATCTAACACACCATCGATGTACCAAATTTCAGCCAAACCGGTTGATCCGTTTCCGAGATAGTAGTGGATATACAGAGAAATATACATACATACATAATTATGTGAGGGGTAACCTTCAGTGGCAATTATACTTAAAAATATATCTTTTGGAATGCGAAATGAAATACTTTTCGTTTGATACCCATATTGGCATATCTCGTAAAAGTTTTTTTTTTAAACTTCATGTACGTGGCAAGCTTGTGAAACTATCCTCAGTGGCTACAATAAGTAGAAAGTCCTGGAATATGATACACCATCGATATATTAAATTCCATGCAAAGTTTCAGTCATTTCCGCGATAGTAGTGGATACACTATATAAGGTGAGTTGGCAACCGTAAGTGTCAACCCTACTTAAAAATTTCTCAATTGAAATTCGCAGTGAAACACCTTCCGTTTGATACCCATATCCGCACATCTCATGTAATTTATTTTTAAATTCCAAATAGGTGGCAGCCCTGTGAAAACTTCCTTGGTGGCAACTTTTAGCTAGACAGTTGTTGTTGTTGTTGTAGCAGCGCTTCGACCCACCCAATAGGTGCGACCGATCACAAATTGTCATCAATATCCTCTAACAGCAATTCAAGGAAACTTGATGTTTCAACAGGGGTGGACCACAAAGTGAGGGGTGTTAGAGGCGTTGGTTCCACATTACAATTAAAGGGATGGTTGGTATCATGTCGGGACACATTGCAAGCAGGGAATACATTTGGTATGTCAGGGTTGATTCTGGATAGGTAAAAGTTTAACCTGTTACAGTATCCAGGTCGAAGTTGAGCTAGATTCACTCGCGTTTCCCTGGGAGTGTGGACATTTTTTGTTGTTGTTGTTGTAGCAGTGAAATTTTGGAACCGTGCTTAGACGGATTCGATAGGGATTTTATGGTAAACCAAAGCTTACCTACACTGGCAGAGGGGTTTCAACCGCTTAGGTGCTCCTCCCATTTCGCCCGCTTGTGTTCATCCACAAGCAATCTGATGCGTTGGTTTATATCCCTTATTAGGGGGTCGCCGGGATCGAGCTGTCTTATAAGGTCACGTTCTCTCGCTAAATTTGCGGCCTCCGCTGGAAAGTGAGGCCGGATTTCCGGAATTCTACCGGCGGGAATGGAGCGAGCCGGGGCGGATTCAATGACCTTGCGGAAAGCACTCTCCCCTTGGCGAGCATCAGTCGGAATAGGGAGGGCAGCAAAGCGGTTGTCTTTTTTTTAAGTTTTTGAAAGTGCGTTTTTCTGTGACGATGAAGTCGGCGGTACGCTCGAGCGAAATAAGTATAGGCAGGTGGTCGGATGCCAATGTTAGCATCGGCTGCGAGATGACGCAGTTTACGAGTCCTGCGCTCACGATTGATATATCCGGCGAACTGTGACAGCTTCCTACCATACGTGTGGGGGCGTCTCCGTTTATTGTGCAGAACGCCGTTTCTTCTGTTTGGTCAGCCAAAATCTCACCCCTACTATCTGCCTGCAAGTTTGAATGCCATAGATCGTGATGGGCATTGGAATCGCCTAAGATAATGCGATTATTGCCAGTGAGTAAGGCGCTGATATTAGAGCGGTATCCACTGGCGCAGCAGGTGGCAGGAGGGATGTAGATATTATTGATTTCTAGGTTTGCATCGCCTGACCGGACAGATAAGCCTTGACGTTCTAAGACACTGTCCCTGCGGCCGATGTCGGGATCAAATAAATGGTATTACACAGAGTGGTGTATGATAAACGCGGGGCCACCTCCATTTCCGCTCTCGTGATATTTTCTGTGCACTTTAAGCCCAGAACAAGTCTGCAGAGCAGATCTTGCTTTGAGTTTAGTCTCTTGAATCGCAGAAATGCTGATGTTGTGCCACTTAATGAATTCGACTATCTCCGAGATCTTCCCAGTTAATCCATTACAGTTTAACTGCAGAATTCTGAAGTGCAACGGGGGAAACGTCGCCAGTCTGGGAGCAAGTGACGGGTGACTTCGCCTGGGTTGTGAAAGGCTAGGACGCGACTGCTGTTGTGGCCCTGGGACTGGACGTCCTTGGGTAGGCATTGGGGTATCCGGTGTGGGGGTTGCCGTCGCGGAGACCAGAGCATCTAGTTAATTGCCACCGTCCAAGGCGAGAGCTGCATTGGGCGGATGTCGCAAACATATATATTCTGTGCTCGCAAACGGTGATAAAGGAAGTGGGAACTAAGAGTCTATTTCCCTGACCTACACGATTGCTGCCAGAAAAGAGAGGGGAAGAAGACGGGGGCAGGCGCTGATGCTCGGCATTGCTACCGACTCTATTACGGAGGTTGTAGGTATGAGTGGGAGCGGCCGTATGAGTTGGTGGTGCCGTGGGGCGCGAGCAGCAGTGGTTACTAATTGTGGCTTGCTGAGAAGCAAGGCTGCTGGAAGGTAGTGGGGGAGCGCTTAGGCGTAGACTACGGGACGCCCTTGGGAGTGAACAGCAAGAACCCATAAGGAGTTATAAAAGTTACTGGACGTCGGGTTTTAGGATCTAACCCAGAACAACCTGTCCGATGCGACCATCCCTTGCACGAGACACACTGAAAAGAGTATGGCCGTCCTAAAAAGATTCTTTTCCGGCAGACGCAGCAAAACCATTTCTCAGGACCGGGGTTAGGAGACGGGCCCGGATTGGATTCGATACCTTCACGGATCAAGAGAATATGGAGCAGTCCCGCTGAAAGGAGCTGCTGGGAGGATGACAATTTGTGGGAGGGACGCAACAAATTAAATGAGGTTACACTGAAATGACAGTCCTTGGTCGGGAAAATCCCGAGTCGCTCCGGTACATAGAACCGACTGCCTTGGGAAGCGGACACTCTTCGAATGTGATAGATATCTATGTACAAAATTTCATTCAAATAGGTTAAGCCGTTTCCGCGATAGTAGTCGGTATATAAAGAAATGTAAATAATAAGATGAGGTGGCAACCGTAAGTGTCAACCCTACTTTAAAATTTCTCTGTTGAAATGCGGAGTGAAATACATTTCGTTTGATACTCATATTGGCATATCTCATGAATTTTTTATTTATTTCAAATAGGTGGCAACCTTGTGAAAACATCCTCAGTGGCAACACCTAGGCAGAAAGTCTTAGAATGTGATACGCTATCTATGCAAATTTCATATATACAACACGTAAGGAAGGCTAAGTTGGGGTGTAACTGAACATTACATACTCAGCTGAGAGCTTTGGAGACAAAATAAGGGAAAATCACCATTTAGCAAAATGAATCTAGGGTAACCCTGGAATGTGTCTGTATGACATGTGTATCAAATGAAAGGTGTTAATGATTATGTAAAACGTAGTGGGCCTTAGTTCTATAGGTTGATGCCTTTCCAAGATATCGCAATAAGTGTGGACCAGGGGTGACTCTAGAATGTGTTTGTACGATATGGGTATCAAATTAAAAGTATTAATGTTTGCGCCTAATTGGCATCTCTATATGTAATCATATCAAACGTCAATTAGTGACATTGGCAGCACCGACTGTCAGCTGTCAATGGCTACTTCCGTTTATCTAAAAGTAATTAAATAAAGAAAAACAAGTGGAAGTGTTTTTTATAATCGGCTAAAATCCTCGCGTAAGTAAACCTTACAACCCGCAACCCGTATTTTAACGCTAACATTTTGGTTCATCGACCCGGATCGCGCAATATTTGCGCAAAATACAGTCCACATCGCTTTAATTTTATAAATTTCATAAAAAACCCGCAAATAAAAAATGTCTTCGTTGAAAGTTCGCGATTCTGCTTTAAATGCATTAAAGCGGCATTTGCAATCGAGCAAAGCCGATTCACTTGCAGTCGATGTAGAGGCTGCAACCACATATTTGCAATTGCTAGAGGAGCAGTGGGAACGTTTCTGCAAAGAACAAGAAGAAGTGGAGGTTTCGTGTGGCGACGAAAACACAGCAGTAGAAGAGCAGGCACGAGTTCAAGGTGAGGAGTGGTATTTGATTGCTAAATCAAATTTTAAGCGCATTCTTGCACCACAAAAGCAACCTACCCCTACAGTACCATACAGTTACCATCCTTTAGTGGCGATCCAACAAAATGGATCACTTTTCATGACGCATTCTGTCACTAGTGAATTCCAATGCAAGTTTGTAGGACGGACAGAAGTGCAATACTTGCGCAATTGTTTAAATGGTGAAGCATTGGAATTAGTTAGTAGTTTTGCTGTAAGCGACAGCAACTACAGTGAAGCTTGGGATATGCTGACAGCACGCTATAAAGTTACGCGTATCATAGTGGACAGCCATATAAAAGCATTATCATCGATCGAAAAGGCATCGAAAGACTCCGCAAAAGCAATTAAATACGTTTTAAAATTAACATTGCAGCACGTTGGTGCGCTACGTGCCCTCAAACGCCCGGTTGAATTTTGGGACGACTGGCTTGTCCATTTGACTGTTTCGAAATTAGCCTATGAAACGCGAAAACAGTGGGAATTATCGCTTGTAGCCGACGATGTGCCATCGTTTACATCGCTACGAGATTTTTTGGAAACGCGAGCCCGCTTTTTGGAGATGGTGCCCGCTGCCGCAAACGCACGTACAACTGCAAAGAATGCTTTGCATACAACATGCAACCAATTAGTACCAAAAAATCAACCATCATCAAAAACCGCTAAAACCACATCGTGTACATACTCCAAAGGTGAGCATCGAATCTACACTTGCGAAAAATTCAACCAACTCGACGCGAGAGCAAAGCTATCCACAATCAAATCGGATGGTGCATGTCTAAACTGCCTTAGTAAAGGACATGTTTTCGCTAACTGCCGCAGCTCGTCATCGTGCCGCATATGCCAACGCCGCCACCACACGCTTCTTCATGCTGGTCTCAATACAAACGAGGCAGCTCCTGCTATGCAAAATGCCGTCCAAAACAACGTAACGTCGCACTACGCCGATGCTGAACGCGTAGTATTACTAGCTACTGCTGACATTTTATTGCAAGATAACTCCGGCCGCTGGCAGCCAGCCAGGGCACTGTTCGACAACGGCTCACATGCTTCGTTCATCACGGAGCCCTGCCATCAACGACTTTGTTTACCACGAAATACGTCATCAGCTTGCATCACGGGTATTGGATCCGTACAAGGAGGTCGCAGAAAGGGTGAGGTCAAGTTATCCATAGCGCCAAAGTCACTAAACTCTAAATTTCACGTGAGTACGCTTATTTTATCTAAAATTACTAACGACCTACCAACAAACGCCTTGTCCGAATCACGGTGGCCGCATGTCAGTGGCTTACCGCTTGCTGACCCTAACTATTTCAAACCTGGTCCGATAGATGTCTTGATTGGCATGGACGAAATGGACAAGTTTTTACTCGACGGCCTAAAAAAGGGTGAAAATGGCACTCCGATGGCACAGAACACCGTGTTTGGGTGGGTGCTGTTTGGGAACGCGACTCCCCCACAAATAAAACCCCGGGTAATCTCAACGCATTATTGTAATACGAAACTAACTGACCTCCTCGCTAAGTTTTGGGAGCTGGAAGAGCTACCACCCAGAAAGTTTTACACGCCCGAAGAGTTATATTGTGAGAAGTTATTCGACGATACAACACAGCGCGCAACTGACGGCCGATTTATTGTACGTTTACCGCTAAAACCCGAGGTGTTGATTGGTGAGTCGCGTAACGCAGCCGTTCGGGCATTGTTGCGAATGGAAAGCAGGTTCGCCACCAACAAAGACCTTCACGAAGAGTACTGCAAATTTATGAAGGAGCTTCTTGACTTGGGTCATATGGAGCTAGCTACTCCAACAACGCAAACCGCATACTATATGCCACATCACGCAGTGGTAAAAGAAACAAGTACCACTATTAATCTTAGGGTCGTATTCAACGCGTCAATGAAGACGTCGTCAGGGCACTCGTTAAACGACGCGTTAATGGTTGGCCCTCAGCTCCAACAAGATCTCTTCCCGATTTTAGTCCGCTTCCGCACCCATCGCTATGGTATAATTGCGGACATCGGGAAAATGTATCGACAGGTCTACGTTGATAAACGGGACGTCGACTATCAACGCATTGTATGGCGTGAGCATTCATCGCAGCCAATACGCGACTATCGTCTATTAAGGGTTAACTATGGGGTAGCATCCGCTTCTCATCTCGCTGTCAAATCGTTGCATCGCGAGGCACAACAAGCTGGCGCGTTATATCAAAATATCGCAAATATCGTTGCGTCAGATTTTTACATGGATGACTTGCTCTCCGGCTCCGACTCTTTCCAAGAACTGACAGCGCTTCAACGTAACAACTCACACGCCTTATCTCAGTGTCGATTCGAGCTCCGGAAGTGGGCAACAAATTGCAAGCCATTGAGACAACAGATGCCGCATGCGTCTACACAGGTGTCCCATCTCTTGGCTGATGGAAGCGATATCCGAACTCTAGGATGTATTTGGCACACGGATACCGAATCTCTTGCGATAGCCTTCAATATAGAACCACTCCAGTGCGAATTAACAAAACGCATTTTTCTCTCCGATACCAGCAAGATTTTCGACCCTCTCGTCCTCATATCTCCATGCACCATTCGCTCAAAAATTTGGTTGCAAAGAATTTGGCGTTGTAATGTCGATTGGGATGAGTTAGTTCCGCCCGAGATAGCTACAGATTGGTTAACGCATAGAAATGAGCTGTCCATGCTTTCATCACTGAAGCTAAATCGCTGGCTTGGTACTAGTCCAAACGCCGACACAGAGTTCCATGTTTTCACTGACGCATCAAAGGCTGCCTATGCAGCCGCTATCTACTGCCGCACTCAGTCATCGGACGACGAGATAAACGTCGAGCTCATTGCTGCAAAAACTAAAGTAGCTCCGCTAAAAACAACTTCGTTACCTCGTCTGGAACTCTGCGCAACTCATCTAGGCGCTAAACTCGTCCGCCTAATTCAACAAGGTTTTGGTCACAAACTTGAAAAGCTGTACGCGTGGTCAGACTCAACGATAACGTTGGCATGGCTGCAATCAAATCCAAATCATTGGGCAACGTTCATTGCAAATCGTGTAGCCGATGTACAAGAAGTTTTACCGTCATCGCATTGGAGACATGTCATCTCAGAGCATAACCGTGCAGATTGCGCTTCTCGGGGTCTCACACCTGCGCAGCTCCCCGATCACCGCTTGTGGTGGCAGGGGCTACACTGGTTATCCGAAACCGATCGTTTCTGGACGCAGCATATAACGAAACATACTACGAATTTGGAACTGAAATCAATCAAAGCTAGTTCTCATGTAACGCAAACGCACGAAGATTGGGATTTACTAACGAAATTTCACTCTTACAACAAACTCAAATCAGTGACCGCCCATATACTTCGCTTCATAAAGAACGCTCGTATATCTGCTCAGAAGTCGAGTGCACACGAACGGTTGTCCGGACCGTTAACATGCTCTGAAATCCGCAAAGCCGAATTATCTTTGGTAAGGTATTGCCAAGCTAACGTTTTCCAACAAAAAATTTCTAATTGCAGGTCAGGGAAGCCAATACCGATACGTAGTAGCCTCGTTCGTCATTAGCCGTTTTTAGACGCCGCAGGCATTTTTTGAGTAGGAGGTCGAATTAAGAACGCATCGTGCACGAACGATATAAAACATCCGATTATTTTGCCTAAAAATTCACCGCTCGCTAAAGCAATAGCCGCTGAAACTCACATCGGTATGTTGCACGCTGGCCCGCAAATGATGCAAGCTGCTATACAACGTAAATTTTGTATCCCTGGCATTCGCAATTTAGTTCGGGATACATACCGCCATTGCGTACGATGCAAACGCTTGAACCGCAAACCGCTACAGCAACAGATGTCCGATTTACCACCTAGTCGCGTTACGAGTACGCGATGCTTCCTTCAAAGTGCGGTCGATTTTGCCGGCCCATATAACGTAAAATTTATTCATGGTAGAGGCGCGAAATAAACAAAGGCGTACATTTGCTCATTTATATGTATGAGCACAGGCGCCATGCACCTAGAATTGGCCGGAGACCTCACGTCTGCAAGCTTTATCGCCGCATTCAAACGCTTCACTAACCGAAGAGGTCATTATCAGCATATGTTCTCCGACAATGGCACGAACTTTGTTGGTACCGAAAGGGAGCTACGTGCCGCGTTTGAAAGGTGCGTTAACGACGACAAGTTGGCATCTTACTTCGCCAACACCCAAGTCACCTGGCATTTTAACCCTCCAAGCGCTCCACACATGGGCGGCTATTGGGAGGCTGGAATTAAGCGCTTTAAGCATCATTTAAAACGCGTACTAGACTCCGCGTTACTATCTTATGAAGAGTTTTCTACAGTCCTAACCGAGGTGGAAGGATTGCATCAATTCTCGACCACTCTGCTGGATACCTTCTGACATACAAGACTTTGAAGTGCTAACACCTGGGCACTTTATGATCGGCGAACCAATAAAGGGGTTACCGGAGCTTGACACAGAACCTTTCAAGGGCAACCTTCATCAGCGGTGGCAAGCAATCACTGCAATAAGGCAGAACTTCTGGAAGCGATGGCGAGACGAATATCTCGCGAATCTTCAGCGACGATCGAAGTGGGTTCGTCCAACGCAAAACCTACAACGAGATGATGTCGTGGTTATACACGACAACAACGCTCCGCCCACTAAATGGAAACTTGGTCGAGTTCTCGACAGCTATACCGGCTCAGAGGATCGCGTACGAATTGTCAACCTACGAACATCCGAAGGAGAGCTGCTAAGACCTATTGCGAAGCTGTGATTATTACCAACAAAAACAGACATTTTTTCACTTTGAATTTTATTGATGTAAACTTTAAATACTTTGTATCTTTTTCTAATTTTGGACGGTCGTTCAAGGCGGCCGGCATGTTTGCGCCTAATTGGTATCTCTATATGTAATCATATCAAACGTCAATTAGTGGCATTGGCAGCACCGACTGTCAGCTGTCAATGGCTACTTCCGTTTATCTAAAAGTAATTAAACAAAGAAAAACAAGTGGAAGTGCTTTTTATAATCGGCTATAATCCTCCCGTATGTAAACCTTACAACCCGCAACCCGCATTTTAACGCTAACAATTAATGAGGGTTTTAAAAGGGAGTAGCCCTTAATTGTATATGTGAAGGCGTTTTCGAGATATCGATCAAAATGTGGACCAGGGTGACCCAGAACATCTTCTGTCGGGTACCGCTAATTTATTTATATATGTCATACCACGAATAGTATTCCTGCCAATATTCCAAAGGCTTTTGATTTCGCCCTGCAGAACCTATTCATTTTCTTCTACTTAATATGGTAGGTGTCACACCCATTTTACAAGTTTTATTTTGCGTCAATAAACCAATCCACTTACCATGTTTCATCTCTTTTTTCATATTTGGTACAGAATTATGGCATTTTTTTCATTTTTCGTAATTTTCAATATCGGAAAAGTGACAACGCCATAGTTTATACCAAGATAAAGTGACTTCAGATAAGTACGTGAACTAAGTTTAGTTAAGATGTATCGTTTTTTGCGCAAGTTATCGTGTTAACGGCCGAGCGGAAGGACAGACGGTCGACTGTGTATAAAAACTGGGCGTGGCTTCAACCGATTTCGTCCATTTTCACAGAAAACAGTTATCGTCATGGAATCTATGTCCATACCAAATTTCACAAGGATTGGTAAATTTTTGTTCGACTTATGGCATTAAAAGTATTCTAGACAAATTAAATGAAAAAGGGCGGAGTTACGCCCATTTTGAAATTTTCTTTTATCTTTATATTTTGTTGCACCATATCGTTACTGGAGTCGAATGTTGACATAACTTACTTTTATACTGTAAAGATATTAAATTTTTTTTTGAAATTTGACTTTACAAATTTTTTTTTTAAAGTGGGCGTCTTCGTCATCCGATTTCGCTAGTTTTTATTTAGTAATAGGAGTAACGTGCCTTCCAAATGTCATCATGATATCTTCAACGACTGCCAAATTACAGCTTGCAAAACTTTTAAATTACCTTCTTTTTAAAAGAGGGCGGTGCCACGCCCATTGTGCAACATTTTTCTAATTTTCTATTTTGTGTCATAAGGTCAACGCACCTACCAAATTTCATCGCTTTATCCATTTTTGGTAATGAATTATCGCACTTTTTCGGTTTTTCGAAATTTTCGATATCGAGTCGATCGATGTAGTCCGATTTCGTTCATTTTAAATAACGATCTGAGATGAGCGCCCGGGAACCTACATACCAAATTTCATCCAGATACCTCAAAATTTACTTAAGTTATCGTGTTTACAGACGGACGGACGGGCATGGCTAAATGAACTTCTTTTTTCACCAAGATCATTTTGATATATTGAAGTCTATATCTATCTCGATTAGTTAATGCCGTTACGGATTACCGTTATGCGAACAAAGTTAATATACTCTGTGAGCTCTGCTCAGCTGAGTATAAAAACAGGCGCTTTTAATGTCATCTCAACAAGGATTTTGTTTCACCGATTTTACGAAGATATTGAAATAAAACCCTAAAAGAAGAGTTTTTTAATAAACTTAAATACTAAAAATGCAAGTTATCCAAAAATGGTTCTGATTTTTTCCAAAATTTTATATCGTTATTCGCTAAAAGACTAAGCGAAACCGGTGATGCAAAATCCTTTAGTAGGTTCAGTTGACATGTAAAGATCCATTTATTATATACTATATACTCATTTGAACCCTTTTGCATTTGTATGGTTGCAGTAGGGCAAAAATTTGTGTCGTTTATTGGCGAAACTATAAAATTGCATATTAAACTATAACCAAAATACAAGTCTCCCGGGTTGGCATTTCCTTAAGTTGGCGGCCCTATCGCCAACTCGTCCCTTAGTGTGAATCACCATGGCTATAGCCTATCCAAACCGTGTTTAAATATCACCTACACGTTACGGCTCCTATTACAAAGTGCATGTGTAGGCTCAAATATTTTCCAGGTGAGGCTCTGACCAAGAAGACTCAAAGTGGTAAAGCCAAAGCTTTCCCCATTTCGACCCTTCAGTTACGCAATGACATCCACTTAGACAGCTTATAATTTCGAAGGCGGCATCCTTGGCTGAAAAGTTATTCCCAAACGTTTTAAGGTGTTTCTCTGGTGATTCGCACAGTCTCTTGAAGGGCTATATAACTCGGCAGCAAAGCACAACAAAAAAATCCGTCGGAAAATCTTCAGAGCTACACCAACAACTTCAAGCAAAGTGACGTCGACGAAGGTATGAATTCGAAGTCGCAGTCCTATAAGTTCTGTGCTGACATACGGTGTGAGTGCCAGGAGCTACTGTAGCTACTGTCCGTTGAGATTGCTACTGTTATAACTTCGTAAATTGTAGCTCTTAAAACGAGTCGTAAAAACTGGAGGCACCCTTTGGCATGATCAACAATAGGCCAACACTGATGCTAAACGTTAAAATTGTGCTACGAGAATCATGATTATTAATATAACATTAGTAGCGGTATTTCTGCCATGAAAAGCTTTTAAATGAAAATTCATCTGTTTTGCAGATATTGTTCGGAGTCAACACTAAAAATGAAGTTCCCGTCGCGCCAATTTGTAGGAAAAATTAAAGGAACACGATGCGATTTGGAAGAGAAGCTACGGCCTAAAATTGCTTCGGGGGTTATCGCGCTCTGCATTTATTTATTTTTTAATAGCGGCTGTAAGTCGCCTTTGCGGGTAAAACGGCAAGAAGCCACAAATTTAAAGGAATCGTGTCGACAACGAGTATAAATAAGGAGTTAGCCCAGAACATCTCTTTCGGCGAAACTACGTTTTGCACGAGGCATAAGACAAAAGTATAACCATTTAAGTTTTTTTTTTTCAGCAGACGCAGCAGTACCAGTCCCTAAGACCAGAGTGAGGTTTGAAGCCTCGCTGGAGTAAGTGAATGAAGGACAGTGCCTCCACAAGGAGCTGCTCTTGACGTTTTTTGAACGCATCTTTCTGAAATGGCCAAAACGTTGGTTTCCTTAAATACATATGAAAAAATCTTCCCTAAATATAACTTTTATACTTAGCTGTATTTGTACACAGGGTATTATCACTTTGATTGTACAACAGTTGGGTGTACAGGTATAAGAGAAGCGAGATAGATATAGGCTTCCATATATCAAAATCATGAATTCTAAAAAATAAGTGATTAAGCCATGTTCGTCCGTCCGTCTGTCTGTCATTCCGTCCGTTAACGCAATAACTTGGGCAAATATTGAGATATCTTTACCAAGTTCGGTATATGGGCTTACCTGAGCTCAGAATAGATTGGTATTGAAAATGACTGAAATCGGACGATAACACCCCCACTTTTTCGATATCGAAAATTTAATAAAATGGAATAAATTAGATATGTACTTCAAAAACGAATACTGCTTAGCTGATGAAATTTGGTAGGTGGATTGATTTTACGACGAAAAATGTTAATTCAAAACAAGTAAAGAAGGCTAAGTTCGGGTGTAACCGAACATAACATACTCAGCTGCTAAATTAAAGCTTGCAAAACTTTTAAATTACCTTTTTTTTAAAAGTGGGCGGTGCCACGCCCATTGTCAAAAATTGTACTTACTTACTTAATTGGCGTTTAAACGTTTAATTGTTTTTTGCCGTCCGACAAGGCGTGCCAGTCGCTCCTTCTCTCTGCCAACCGGCACCAATTGGTCACACCAAGGTAGTTGGAATCGTTTTCCACCTGGTATTTCCAACGAAGTCGGGCCGCCCTCTACCTCTGCTTCCATAGGCGACTTCCGATAGGAACACTTTCTTTGCCGGAGCTTCATCTTTCATTCGCATAACATGACCTAGCCAGCGCAGCCGCTGCGTTTTAATTCGCCCCAAAAGTTTACTAATTTTCTATTCTGCGTCATAGGGTCAACCCAACTACCAAGTTTCATCGCTTTAGCCGTTATAGCACTTTTTTCCGTTTTTCGAAATTTTCGATATCGAAAAAGTGGACGGGGTTATATTCCGATTTCATTCATTTTAAATCGCGATCTGAGATGAGTGCCCTGGAACTTACATACCAAATTTCATTAAGATACCTCAAAATTTACTCAAGTTATCGTGTTTACGGACAGAGAGATGAACGGACGGACGGACACAGCTAAATGAATTTCTTTTTTCGCCCAGATCATTTTGATATATAGAAGTCTATATCTATCTCAATTAGTTTATGCCGTTACAGGGCACAGTTATGCCAACATAATTAATATACTCTGTGAGCTCTACTCAGCTGAGTATAAAAATTTGGAATATGGGCGTGGCCCCATCCACATTTAGAAGACGAAAATTTGTATGTTTAAAAACCGTAAATCAAAAGCCGTTAAAGGTATTACATTGGAATTTGGCAGAGACACTATACTTGCGAAATTATATAGACTGAGTGAAGATAATCAAAACCTTAACAAAGTTTGCAATAACTCTGTGATATTTAACTACATTTTACTGATATTCTACCTCAGTAGCTAACAACAACGGTGGCGGCCACCGTGGTGTGATGGTAGCGTGCTCCGCCTATCACACCGTATGCCCTGGGTTCAACTCCCGGGCAAAGCAACATCAAAATTTTAGAAATAAGATTTTTCAATTAGAAGAAAATTTTTCTAAGCGGGGTCGCCCCTCGGCAGTGTCTGGCAAGCGCTCCGATTGTATTTCTGCCATGAAAAGCTCTCAGTGAAAACTCATCTGTCTTGCAGATGCCGTTCGGAGTCAGCATAAAACATGTAGGTCCCGTCCGGCCAATTTGTAGGGCAAAATCAAGAGGAGCACGACGCAAATTGGAAGAGAAGCTCGGCCTTAGATCTCTTCGGAGGTTATCGCGCCTTACATTTATTTATTTTTTTTAGCTAACAACAAAACTTAAACAAATTTTGAAAATTTTGAGCATTACAAAAATCCCAGCCAGCATTTTTTGAAAATTTTGATCAAAAGATATTTAAATATCATACCCCAAGATGATTAAAAACGTTCAAATTTAAAAGCATTTTCTGTTCGAATATTAGCGTATCATCGGGGGAAAAATGTACCATAAATGTGATTATTCTTGAATAATCATTTATGATTCATATTTCGAAACGCTTTTTATTCATATTTGATATCATTGTAAAATTGAGCTTTAATTGTTTTAGAGTAATATTTGACTCATTTTCACAGCAATTTTCTGATCATATTCGTGAATATATTTCAATCGTTTTGGTTTAGATTTTTGACTCATTTTTGAATGCGATTATGATGCATTTATTCTTCATATCTCATTCAAAATAAGATACTACATAATAATCTTATTTCATCAGGGGAAGAAAGCATGCGGAAGTGAGCTATTTGAACCACAGGTCACTCGCAAACAAACTTGACCGATATTCACCTGCGACTACAACATCCAACATCAGCATTATCGTCTGCATCTTAAAATACGGATACGATACGAGATGTTGAAGCCGTATCCAGGTATGTCAAGATAGTTTCACTTACCTGGGGTTCAAATAGCTCACAACCTATGTATTGTCCAATCATTATGTATTTTCTGGGAAGCTGAAGGGGAGAAATGGTTGAGGAAGTCTTCGTTCACGAGCAGCATTACATTATTTTTGTCATGAAGTATATCTATTGCATAAATAATAAAATTTTTATATATTTTTTCTTAGCTTCATGATTGAAAAATTATGTGTATGTGAAAAAAATAAAATTTTTAATGAAAAGTAAAATTTCAACAAGTATAAAATTCATTATTCAGTTAACAAATATATTCTTAAAAGATTCAGAAATCTGAATGAAAAATGATTATAAATTTTGGTCACCTAAAGTAAACACATTTGATTCAAATATGATTCCAAAATGTGATTGAAAAACTATATAGTTGTATACATATTAGTACTATCTCCAATCTCCTCTTCATACTCTATTTTCTCTTAATTAGTTTTTATGTTACTTACTCTTACGTAGTTTAATTTACTTTCTCTTACTTTCATTTAAGCTCACTCTCTAATTCTCTTTCATAAACCGTTACTTTTAGTTTAATGTTTAAACTCAATTAGTCGTTAAGAAAAAATATGTGTTCAGTTGGAAAATAAAGGTGAAATAAATCAGAACCAAAAATCCACTACCTTATTGGCGCAGTCGGAAAAAAAAAAAAAATTTAAGTGTCACGATTTGTTCAGTAAACAGTTTAAAATGTGCACAATTGTTCGAAGAGAACTAAAATCTACAAATATTTAAATGTTTATACTAAATACAACATTAAAAAAAAAAAAAAAAAAAAAAAAAAAAAAAAAAAAAAAAACTGGTAATATTTAGAAAGCTCAAACAAAAAGTGAGTAATTGTAATTGGACCATTTTATTAAAACGAAAAATAAATGAACAGAGCTAAACGTTTTATTCAAAAAAGAAATTGAGTCCTCAAAGTTTAAGTTCAACAAAAAATCGAGTGTATTAAATTACTAAAATTTAAATTGTCTATTAAAAATTAAAGACAAAAGAAAAAAATCTGTGCTGAAAAAAAAGGTGCATAAACTGTATTTGCATAAAAAAAAAACATACATACATACATGTATGTACCTATTCAAAACCGTTACCAAAAGAGAGAAACTGAAATTAAAAATAACTGAATCAACAGCTTCACCAACGAACCAAAGTAATACCTGGGCGAGAGGTATTACCAAAAATCACCAAAAATATTACTCAGGGAAAGAAACGGGATTCTCATAGCCTTAAAATCAACAACTTGACGAAGAACCAAACCGGATTTCTGAAGGAGAGGTGCTGACAACATTGGAACGAGAACGAAGTGAGAAAAAATAAAACTATCAGAAGTATTTATTTGTTATTGTATTTACGTTAGTTATTAGAAGGTAAAGGGTATTGTATTAACTGAAGTACGTAATTAATCAAAACCGCTAAAATGGAAGGCCTTGATGCAAATAGCAAATTTAAAATTATTTCTTCCAACCTGAAAAATCTCGCTAATTTTGACGGTGATAGTAACGCTCTAATAAATTTTGTTGAAAGAATAGATTCGATGTATAACATTCTTGACTCATTTGACGACACATATAAATTAATGTTGGAAGGCCTTTTAAAAGATAAAATAACCGGACACGCAAGAAAAACTTTACTTATTAATGGTAACTTAAATTCCTGGCCGGAAATGAGAAATATTTTGATTGAATATTATGGCGAAAAAAATTCAGCAGACGAACTTATAGACAAAATTAGATCGTGTCGTTGTGACTCTTCCATAGAAAATTTTTATAATAAGTTAAATAATTATTTGTGTCGTTTAAATAACGCATTGTATTTCAGCAACAACAACCATGGTTCGCAAATTAGTAGTAACATGAGAATCGCGTTACACTCATTTACACATGGATTGCCAGAGCCCGTTAAGAGCATTATTATTAGTCGCAATCCAAAAAATTTGAGAGAGGCTTTTGAAATTATTAAAAACAACGGCTATTTAAAATATAGCAACAATAATCCAACATTTTTCAACAATCAGGGGCAATATTCAGCTGGTAATAGGCACGTTAATACAAATGTACATCAGCATAATAACAACAATCGATTTTGCTGTGAACAACAGCCATTTAACAGTAACAGATATGTTAGCAGATATGCACAGCAACATAGTTATGATAACAGAGACGTTCAGCAACAACAGACTTATCCGAACAGATATGTACGACAACAGCAGCCGACTAACAGATTTGTACAACAAAACCATAATTACGACTGTTACGAAAGTCAGCCAAACTCTTCGATTCAAACTAGAACGTACAACAATAGTAATCAGACGAGAAGGTCCAACAACAATTATATGGCGAATAATAATAATCGCTTCGACGGCAGCTTTCAACAAGCATTTAACAACGGACAGAATTACACAAATTTCTTAAACTGTGTTGAGCCTATGGAAATAAGCGTCAATCAAACTGAACCAAATTTTCAGGAAGCCCGTCTCCAAGATTACCCTATATAGTTATTAGTACACCAATAAAAAAGCTTAAGTTTATAATAGACACTGGTGCTGAGTTCAGTATCATTAACCCAAACATATGTAATCCCAAATGGAGAGCAGGCACATCAATTTCTGCATTAAGAGTTTTAAACCGTAATTACAAGCGAATATCAAATACAGAGTGCCACTTTTTGCAGAATTTAAAAAGTCAAACGTATACATAGAGTTTCTTGAATTTTATTTCCACACTAATTTTGATGGTATAATTGGCAATAATATTTTACTTCCATTGAATATAATACTTGATTATAATAGGAGAAGATTAATTACGCCAGAGGCAACTTTACCAATATATTTAAATGAAAGTGAAGAGATATCGATGAGTGATTATAACAATCATCAATCAGTACAAATATTTTCTTGTGAAGAAGAAAATGAACCTGTTACAAATTTATTTTCGGATCATTTAAATCAAAAAGATAGACAAGTCTTAAAGTCAGTTTTAAATTCGTTTAAAGACATTTTTTATAAAGATGGTGAAGATCTATCTTTCACAAACCTAGTTAAACATAAAATTGTAACGCGAACAGATACTCCAATTTACTGTAAGCTTTACAGATATCCTATTATACATCGTGAGGAAGTAGACCACCAGATTACCGTAATGTTGAGGCAAAAAATTATAGTTCCGAGCACCAGCCCGTACAACTCACCGTTGTGGGTGGTGCCTAAAAACCCGATAATAGCGGCAAAATGAAATGGCGGATAGTAATAGACTACCGCAAGCTTAACGAGCAGACTGTAGATGATAAATTTCCTATCCCAAACATGGAAGACATGTTTGATAAACTAGGAAAGTGTTCATACTTTAGTACTATCGATTTGGCGAAGGGCTTTCATCAGATAGAAGTTCACCCTGATGATCAAGCTAAAACTGCTTTTTCTACCGCAAACGGGCATTATGAATTTACGCGTATGCCGTTTGGGCTAAAAACAGCTCCAGCTACCTTCCAAAGACTAATTAATACTGTACTGAAAGACTACATCAACAAAATATGTGTAGTCTATTTGGATGATGTTTTAATCTTCTCAACAAGCTTTGAAGAGCACGTTGATTCGATCAAAAAAATTTTCAGCACACTTCGCAAATTTAATTTAAAAATACAAATAGACAAATGTCATTTCGCCGCTTTTAGCACAAAATTTTTAGGACATGTCGTATCGTCCGAAGGTATAAAACCTGATCATTCTAAAATTGAAGCTATTCAATCAATGAAACTTCCAATTAATGAAAAGGAAATAAGGCATATTATTAAATATTTAAAAAAGGAAAATAAACTCGACCTTTCTGACAACGAATATTTGAACGCATTTAATAAGTTAAAACAACTAATAACTAATGAACCTGTACTTAAATCACCAGATTTTACGAAAACATTTGTTTTAACAACAGATGCATCGCAATTTGCGATTGGCTCCGTTTTGTCCCAGGATAATCATCCAATAAGCTATGCTTCTAGGACATTATCCAATCACGAAATTCGATACTCCACTATTGAAAAGGAATTGCTCGCAGTAGTTTGGTCAATTAAGCATTTTCGAACATATCTTTATGGTAGGAAATTTATTGTTCAAAAGGATCATAAGCCATTGACATGGCTCCATAATATTAAAGAGCAAAACATGAAGTTGCAAAGATGGAAGATACAATTAAACGAGTATGATTTTGATATTACGTATATAAAAGGAAAGGACAATACAGTCGCGGATGCTTTGAGTAGATATTTACGTAAAGATGATGAACCCAAAAATGTAGATGTTTTTAGTAACGAAGTTAGTCCTGGTAAAGAAGAGGACGAGGTAGATAGATGGTCTACTGCCGCAACTATTCACAGTGCGGTTGAAGATAATTTGAGATATATTTTTATAACTGATAAAAGCATAAACTCCTATAAAAATCAAATTTATTTAGAATATGGTAAGCACGAACGTTTTATTACCAAGATAGTAAATAGTAAGTGTCAAAATTATATAACTGTCACAAACAGCTCCGATTTAAAAAAATTAATGGAAAAGGTATTAATTGACAAGGGCTTTATGTGTATTTTTTGCGAAGACGATGGTTTGTTTATAAAATTTCAGCAAATTTATGTTAGCAATTTCAAAAATAATAATGTAACTTTATACAGATCTTACAAAAGATTAATTGACATAAGTGACAAAAATGAGGTATTAACTATTATTAAAAATGAACATACACGAAATAACCATCGAGGTATTAGTGAAATCTTTCTCGAGCTAAAATCTAAAATATTTTATCCCAAGTTATTTGAGTTAATTACGTTGATTGTTAATAATTGTAAAATTTGTCAAATTGCAAAACATGACAGGTATCCCATAAAATTTCCTTATCAAATAAGTGAAAGTCCAACACATTTTAACGATATCGTACATATTGATATATGGTATCCTTCTAGGAATTGTATGTACCTGACTGCAATTGACAAATTTTCAAAATATGCGACATATCACAAGTTAAATGACAGAACTTGGATTTCAATTATAGAGGCAATAAAGCAAAGAATTTCGTATTTAGGTAAAATGAATAAACTGGTTTTTGACAACGAAAGATGTATATTACATAGTGCAGTAGAGCTATTTTTAAATGAACAGAATATAGAAACTCACAAAACAACACCTTATTTAAAAACAGGCAACTCTGACATTGAAAGGTTACATGGCACACTAAACGAACACTTACGAATCATGGAAGTTGTTAAAAAAAATAAATCTCTCAGCCTAGATGATAAAATTTTCGAAATATTTACGTTTTATAACCGCACAATAAATACAACGACTCAAAAGAGGCCAATCGATTTCATACAAAAAAATTTTGATAAAGAATATATTGAAAAATTAGGTAAAGAATATGAGCGAAACAAAATTGATAAAATTAACAAAATAAATAAAAATGTAAAGGAAGAATGTAGTTATTTAGATAATATTGTGAAGAATATACAAATTGCCAAATGTACACCTAAATACAAAGAACTTAGCAACTATAAGAAAGAAGGCAATTATGTAATCGATACATCCAATAAAAGAAATGTGAAATACTATAAATCTCAAATGAAACGCAAATATAAAGGCCAAAATATAAATATTGTTTAGACTACAAAAAACAAAAACAACAACAACAAAAAAAAATGTTTGAATTAATACACTGCTATAAACAAAAATTGCTATCATGTTATACATATTTGTTATTTATAATATTAAAAAAAAAAAAAAAAAAAAAATATATATAATTACAATTAGTTATTAAATTTTAGTATTTGCAGAGCCGCAAATATCTTAAGGGTGGAGGAGTTATATACATATTAGTACTATCTCCAACCTCCTCTTCATACTCTATTTTCTCTTAATTAGTTTTTATGTTACTTACTCTTACGTAGTTTTAATTTACTTTCTCTTACTTTCATTTAAGCTCACTCTCTAACTCTCTTTCATAAACCGTTACTTTTAGTTTAATGTTTAAACTCAATTAGTCGTTAAGAAAAAATATGTGTTCAGTTGGAAAATAAAGGTGAAATAAATCAGAACCAAAAATCCACTACCTTATTATATTCAGTTTTTGATCATCAAAGGTAAGCATATTTGATTATTCCTTTTGTTGGTTTTTATGAAAAATTACAATTTAGTCATTAAAGGACCTTAAAAATGATTCCAAAAAGTGATCGAAAAATGTTTTTTAGTTTTTCATCATCAAAAGTATTCATATTTGATTATTTCTTTTGTTCAATAGTATGATAACCCATTATTTAGTCAGAAAGAGTAATAAAATTGTATTGATATGTGGGGAAATTCAAAATTGAATCACCTAAATGCTGAGTGGGAATGTAATGAAATTTCGTTATGTATCGAGTTTTGATTCGAACAGAAGTTTGTTGTCACGCTGTGTTGAATTAGAAGAAAATTGCTTGAAATGTAAGTTTTTGTGTTTATCTTCTACTTTTTTGCTACCTAATAGTACTTTCAATTTTTTGTGTCAATCTTATATAGGTCCAAGGTTGTGAATACAAAACAACAGCTTTGAAGACTGCTGTTAAAAATGGGCCAAAATCCGCTTATAACAAACGGAACTTGCACAAAGTATTAGGTGGAAAAAAATTCCTAGTGCATTCCCGTTCCCGATGCTCACTTGAGACAATCCCTAGCGCAAAATCTGAGAATTGTTGCCAATTTCAAAATGGTTGGAATAGACTTGGCTGTTGTGAATTGTTGCAGCCATTCATCTTTACTGGATAGCAAGTCCATGAACGCTTCTATGGTCAGTATGAAGTTTAGTTTTTAACATTTGTAACATGTTTAGAAATTTACAATGTTTAAAAAGCTACAATTACGCGGTGAACTTTATTTCAGCCGTTTTCTACTTCTAGTTAGTTCCAGTACTTAAACTTTTTTCTGCATAATAAATAATTTTGCTTAATTTTTTTTTTACAGCTGATGGGAATGTGCTTTTCTGAACGGTTGAATTTATCAAATTATCGAACAATGACACTAGCCTTCATCGAACGGGTGTCATAAAAACGAATGAAAATTTGTTCGATTAGCTCTTTCGACCACAGTCGAAGATCGAATTTGGCCTTAGACTTTCTTACTTGTTTTAATACGAAAATAAAATTTTTAAAGTAAGCACGCCGCAGCGCCATCGCCGATAAAGTGATGGGCGTAAGCTTCTACTGGATACCCTCAACATATGCACAAATACCAATCGGCTTTGTTGACTTTTATTATTTTACATGTTTTTCTTAATCACTTCATTAGTTTGTCTACTTGCTCTGCAATAAGTACTTTTACAATCTCTTTGATTTTTGTTTTTCATTTAACACTTTTTCGCTTTTAGTGGCTTTTCTAAGTATTTGGTTAATCTTTTTTTGCTTAAACCAATTGCGTTTTATTTGTATGCACATATGTACATGTAACGGCGTATTCGTGGCCCATTTTATAGCATTTACATACAACGAATTTCGTGTGCTAGTAATCTAATTCTGACAAAACTCGAAAGAAATTTTTAACATGTGGCATACGAACACACAAACTCGATAAATATTTGCATTCACCAATTTAAATTCATAAAAATAAACGCATCTTGTAGAGTTGCTATTGAGAAAAACTTTACTTTTTTTAGGCAAATCAAATCGGTTTGGTTCAAAAAAGTGGGTATGCGGTGCTGGAAAGAAATTTCGATGTGATATATGTATGTGATCTATATGGATGTTGGTACATACATTTTTTTGTTGTTATTCTTTATATCCAAGTATTTGATAGCTCGATCGCAAGCATCTAACATGCAAACACACATGCACATTTTACGAAATTCCCCAAGCAAGAATAAAACGAATCACTAACAAAAATTTAATAGGTTTTATATTTTTGTTGCTTTTCGATTTCGAGTTTGTTCAGCCTTTCCATCAGTGAAGAGTGAGAAAAAAATTTGATACTTGGGTATTTTTGTTTTGCTCTAAAATCGCAAGCGAGTTTTAAACAATTTGACACGAATGTGGTGAAATTGTGTTCTTTCTGCTATCTGCCATTTGACATACAATAACCAATTCTTTATTCAACATTTCTGACAACTGGTAAAACAAGTAAGGTAAGCAACGTCTTCGGCTGTGCTGAAAATTTCATACCCTTCATGAATCGAGCTGAAGAGTAATGTGCTGCAATTTCAAAAATTCATAAAATCTGAACAATCAGTTGTATGGGATATACATATATGTATCATATATGATATATATATATATAATATACATCCCACCGATGCTAGCGATTTTTTCGGACAACAATGTATGCCTTATATGTAAATATACTGTCAAATTGCAAGCTTCTAGCTTCTAAAAATAGGAAGAAATTACATAAAACCTTTTATCTGAACAATCGGTTGTATGGGATATAAGTAATATAATGACCGATCCTGATGATTTTTTCAGGCAATAACGTATATATATATATTTAGGCATCTTGTGAAATTTAAATCATTTCATTTTTCCCATTTATAAAATGAGGAAGGAATTACGTTAAATTAAGTTGAACAATCGGTTGGATCGGATATATAATACATACACGATTGATCTTCACAAATTTTTCAGGCAATAATATGTGCTGTTTTTATGAAGATCTGGAAAAGTTCAGTTATCTAGCGGTTAAAATTAGAAACAAATAATAATAAGCCTCTTATCTGAACAATAGGATATATGGGATATATGTATATTAACCGGTCGATTAAGGCAAATTTATAATCCAACTACAAAATATGCCAGCTCACCGAATTCCATCAAGATATATCAAAAATTGAGGGAAACGTTTTCGTTCAAACAGACAGGGAAGCGGACAGACGGATATGACTAAATCAACTCAATTCGTCATCCTGATAATTTCGGTATAATTATTGGTGGGTCTGTCTCTTCTCCTTTAAGGACTTACAGTTTTAATACACCATTTCATGAAAATGGAAATGAAATGGTATTGTGGACCGCTTTTTGCCAATTGATTTGATTTCCCAAAGCCGTCCAGATTACTTACTTATTTAACAATTAGCAGTTTAAACAATTATGACCTTTCAACAAGGTGCGTTAGTCGCTTATTCGCTGGGTTTACTGGCGCCAATTGGTTATACCAATGTAATTGATATGGTTTTCCACGTGGTCCTTCCAGCGGTGTGGGAGCCGCCCTCTTCCTCTGCTTTCTTAGCCGAAGCATCATCTGTCATTTGCATAACATGAGCTGACCAGATTACATAAGCATAAAAAAGTGGTCTGGAAGTAGTAAATTTTTACCGAAGAGACATCGGCGTGTTATTGAAAACTTATCGATTTTTTATCAAAAATTTAGCCTTTTTTTATTAAATACTATCGATATGCTATCAAAAACTAATCGATTTGCTATGGAAAAGTTGCCGTTTTCTTATCGGCGTGTTGCCAATGTGTTATCGTCATGTTATCGTTTTGTCATCGACGACTCATGAGTTTGTTATGAAACAGTTGCTTATTAAAATTTAAGATAAAATCGATGTAATTATCTGTAGTCCACAATTCAGTAAGCCAATAAGAAACTAATAAGAAGCCGCTGACTTGGCTATGATAAGCTGATAACAAATCGATTACTCGACGATAATAATTCGCTATTCATAATGACTCGTTAATAAAACAATAAGTTGTCAGTATCGTTTATTTATTTAATATTCATGAGCTTAGATACTAAAATAAACAATAGTTTCAGTTGTCTTGTTTAATATAGTTACACAATGACTCTAGACGAGTTCTTATGTACTTGGCGATCTTCATATTGATTATCAGTTTCGCTTGTTGCAGATAAGAAACCGACGGAGCTTTGTTTAGAAAACCCGAAATTAATTGTTTCTGGTAAATTTACCTCTAATTGACTCAAAAATAAGATTCCTCTACGTAGATCTGTACGTCTACCAATCCACACGAGTACATAGTAGTCACGCCCTTTAGCTAAACAATTTATGATTTTTCGATAACAAATCACTAACTTTTCGGTAACGAATTAATAGACCTCAGATAACAAAGTAATTATATTTTGATAACTCAGCAAAAGAGGATGAATTAAAACAAGAAACGTCAGACTGCTACTCGTAGCCAATTGCTCTATATTTTCTATAAGGTTTTTTTGGGCGAGATGTGCATAAAATCTCTTCTTTACATTTTCGTGGCGCATTTGTGTTTATTTTAATGATTGTATTTAATTATTTATTTATTGTCTTTCCAAAAATCACAATTGCACAAGTTGGTGGCAATTCAATAAACTCCGAAATAGAAAATAAAAAAGATTTGCTATACATTTTTTGATTTCTAGCGAGTTACTCGCCACTCGCAGCAAGCTGGTGGCTCTTATTTTGATTTAATCTCTTTGATATAGCTATATTTTTTTTGATAAATAATCAAAACTTCTCTATATCAAATCGATAACTCGCCGATAAAATAATTGTTAACATCAAAGGCTACGCTCTAATTCTAAATCCACCCATATCCCGTATCATTTCCAAAGACTATGCTCTCGCTTGCACTTACCTTGTTCTTACATTCGTACAACTCTTTGCGAATAATAGGACCTTTAAGCTTCATGCGAAATACGATGTTTTACAACTTTTAGCGATAATTGTATTTATGTAACTCTCTTAAAATAAATGTTACCTATACGCATCGATACCCGTTTTGTCAAGAGTTACATATAAGCTTGCGTGTAATTGGTTGGTTTTGAATAGAAACATTTTTTATGAATGGCAACGAACAGGAACAAAGCAGTTCGCGAATGGTGTTTTCTTTTCTGAAAATAATGTCGCCCTTTTGACTTTCCTCAGCTCGCTGGCAAGTTTTGTGTGTGAACTATTTGCCGGTCAATAAAAAAATCAGCCGACCACCAAGTGATCTAATCAAAATTTGGAATCTTAGAGTGCGACACGAGGGTAACATGTTCTCCCTCTTTTTTTCGCTTATGAATAATTTAAGAAAATACTTCCTTGAATTTCTTAACTGAAACTCTGCAGATCAGTCTCAAAAACAATTTCGAAAAAATTCGGGAAACATTTACGAAAATTTCGAACTTGGATTCTTTAAAATTTTTATGAATACCAGTTTTTAGCTCCAATCAATTTCAATCTATATTTATTTTCGTATTCGCTGCTGTATATGAAACGTTACCTTCAAAGTAGCTTGATATGAAGTAAGTAAGATTAAGCCAGATTCATTTTTCTTGTGTCCGTTACCACTTTCCGCTCCAATTTTAGGTAAACAAATATGACATATTCGAATCTGGTTGCGGTCTATAAACTTACATTATATCTCTTTCCAATAAAATTTCAGTAACTATATTTTTGAATGTGAATAGCTACCAAAAATATCAATTCAATTCAATGTCTATCTCCTCATATTAAAAATTATATTTATTCCAGAAATTTTTGAAGCAAAAGAGTTTATATCCTAAATCTGCTTGGACTATTCACATCATAATATAATCATGTTTCGCAGTAGAGCAATAAATCACTAGATCCATACAATTGCCTATTAACAGCAATGTGTTGCAACGTCATTAAATGTATATATATTTAAATATGTCTTTAAGATAATCAATATTAGTTTACATATGCATACATACATACATATCAACATTTTCAACTTACCACAAAATGGTATGCCATCAGGCATCCATATGCCTTTATCACAAACACGCCGCGCTGGCCCCAGCAGCTCAAAACCACGTTCACACGTATAGGAAGCTACTGTGCCATGTGTCAAATTCGCACTAGAAAACACAACTGTACTGTGGGCTGGTGAACCAGGAAAACTGCAAGATGGTTCTGAAAGAGATAAAAAAAATATGTAAATGAAAAGGGCAATATTAAAAATACAACAAAATAAAACAGAATTAAAACAAAAACGTTTTTCGAAAAAATCACTTTTTTCAGCTCATTCTAATAAGTATATTGTTTTTATTAAAAACCAACCAGATGCACGTAAGCATATCCGTGCCACCTGTAAAGACGGGTACCGACATGGTCGCTAGGCTTAATGGTTACTCACTGGAAGAAAAAAACAGACCTGCCAAAATATTGCGAGAGCACTCCCCATTAGGGAGAGAAATGAAATGCTAACGAAACAGTTTCTGTTGAATATTCAGAAACCTGGGCATCTCAACAGACATCGGATTGATGAGGCTACACCGCCAAGGGGCTTAAGGGGTCATCTCCGTAAGCATTATCAGGAAATACGGCAACTGAGAACACACCCGTATGAAGCAAAAAAGCACAAGCAGGTCCTCAGTGATATCCACAAATAGGCGTCGGACCGCTGTATCAGGAATTGCCCGGCGAATACAGTTTTAAAGACAGATACCCAGAACCCCCGAACTCGCAGAAGAGGAACACACTCTCCGAAAGGAAACTCTTATCTACCAAGAATAAACCCCGACATACAAAATGTTTGCCCTGCTTGCAATGTGTCCCCACATGACACCAACCATCTCTTCAATTGTAATGTGGAATCAACGCCTCTAACACCCCTCTCATTATGGACCGCCCCTGTTGAAACAGCAAGTTTCCTTGGACTCCCATTAGAGCACATTGATGAGAATTTGTTATCGGTCGCACCAATTGAATGGAGTTAAGCAATGCTACAACAACAACAACAACAACAACAACGGGAATCGGTGAGCGCAAGTAAATTTTATTATTATTATTATTATTATTATTTATTATACTAAAATCGAAAAAATGCAAAAAATGCTTTTGGAAAAAAGGCGACGATATGACGTTAAATTCGATACGACCATATGGCGTTAACTTCAGTCTTTTTGTGTAGTATTATAAAACATGTGCAATGCTCATAGGAAAGTATTTATTGGCTTGTTACCTTTTTACGAATCAATAAGGTGTTAAAACCTATGGTGACGGGTATGGTTGATATTTAGTGAAAGTAAATTAAGAACTGGTTAGAGAGGCAGAAACCTCTTGTTTCACGATTTTTTCCATTCTTTTATATAAACGTCGGGCCGCAATTATAAATATTTGTACAGTTACCACTAGGGAAAGTTTGTTCATTATATATCCCAACCTCCCCCTTCAGCTCCAACAGAAGTACTTTGTTTCCCCCTGCGGGTTAGGGGCTATAGAATTTGCCCGCGGTAGTTATACCGATCGTAAAAGGTGATCATAACACCATATAGAAATGGCCGCCATCTCATTAGTGACACAGTGTATCTCCTGCGCGACTCTATTACGGTCGTTGGAAACTGTACTGCGGGGAGCAGGGCAAACCAGTCATAACCTGATACAATGTATAGAAGATGCTTATATTCAGGTCTTTATTCCTGCGTTGAGGACTCGGACGAATTGCAGGGGTTGTGATTTCATATCATATTTAGGCGTTTTCCTTTGGATGCTTCTTTAATGCGATGAATTCACGAAGCTATGTAGTCTCTTCTTCGTTGGATTGGCAATAAAGCATCTTCTTCGAAGTAATACCGTCACTTCAGCCCTCGAATCAGAAAATAAAGCATTCTATTCAGAGTAGTGAGGTCTTCTTCGTTGAAAGCTTGGTAAATAGTTTCCAAAACTCTTCTGCAGAAGGCCAAAGAAAAGGTTGATTACATCCCAAAATTGTGACCCCACTGTTTAACCTGTTAAGAAAATTGAAGACAAATCAGAGGCATATCGTTTGTGGATAACAATTGATAATTGTAAATCTTTTTGAAATATTTGAAACTGCGTTATGCTATGCTGACAGGTGGCATCTGATATTGAATAAATGTGATCAGTAGCTGTACTTAATGAATATGTATCAGAATTGAACAGGTTATTCGAAGTAGTTATTTACAGTGAACGTACATTTCAACCACGATGTGTTGGCAAAGTATTTACAAGTTATTACAATCACTTAATTGTGGTGCAGGTTTATTTTTAGTCCTTGTGATCAGAGCAGGAAGTTCACATCCCTTATTACTTGTATAAAAAGTGTGGAATTGTAGTGCTTGGAATAGAATACTAATGGAATTCAAGGTTGAGTTGCCTTGCAACGGGTTGATATTAATCTTGGTTAGACGCCCTGTCATACCAAGATAAGATCTTGTGATTGTAACACTCGATCACAAACTAATTTGGTACCAATGATTCGGCTACGAAGTGTTGAGGCTGGCAACATGGAGGCGGTAGTTGGACCATTGATCATGTAATGAGGTCCGTGTTTGATAATGTGAGGTAGAGTCTTCAATTGACAGGTACTAACGTTAAAGCATATGAATTGAAATAATTTGTTGGTATTCGTATGCGTTCAACCTGACCTCTAGTCAGACCATTATATTAGCCAAAGGACAAAAGTCCACTAGCAAAACGGCAATTTTTTTTTTTTTTTTGATACAGAGCTAATTTGAAAATTTGTCAGAAATGTACGCGCTTAATCACTCATTGAAAAGTTGCGATCATCACAAATTGCCATCGATATTCTTTAACGGAAGTTCAAGGATAAATTTCAAATCATACTATATTGCGCATGTCAGGGGTTGGGTCTGGACAAGTAAGATAAATATTACAGCATTCAGATCAAAGTTTCATTAGATTGATGCGTGCCTTCATAGAAAGTCTGTTTTCGTTCGCAGTTCTGCGCGCGAATTGACTTGCCTGCAGCTTCCTTTTGTTTATATGTTTCAGGCTCGGTGGCAATATCAGAGATATCTAACGCAAAAGCTGACCAACTGATTCATAAGTAGCACCCAGAATTATTTGTTTTTGCTCCAGTGCTGTTTGTAACTCCATTTAATTTGTTGGTTGCTTTTACATATATCGTGTGTGCTAAAGTGTGCTGGTTATTTGACAGGTTACCAAACCTTCTCCACTAATGCACGGAAGAGTTCGCGAAGTTTCGGCTATGATGTTGAACTTGCATCATTACTGTGCTGCATGTGGGCTTAGTGTTCCTATTGGATAACTGTTTGTCTATACAGAGGGTCAGAATAATTTTGCGCTGGCCAGTTTATAAAGACCTCACATAAACTGAAGGTATTTAAAGTGAGGTTGGAATATTGTACTTAAGAGTAGTCCCCGTAATGCTGCCATTGTCATATTTCATGTCGGTACCGGGGCAGGACGCCACTACAACATGCTTCGGATCTGTCATACAGATGCATGTTGTTCACATTTACCTATTCCTATTTCGGTTGACTAACACATAGTTTGTTTGGCAAACTACAAATCACTAAACTTCCTTTCTGAAATAATCCCAGCTAATCTAATAAAAATGAAACAACTAACAAGCAAAACAATTCCCAAACACATCGGCATTGATAATCGTAAATATTATTCTTCCTGTTGATTTACGCGTAAAATTTCATAACACCACGGACCAGCTTGTTTTCAGTGAAACGAACATCCTTATTGCATTCAGCATTAATAAAAGTCATAGTTGCATAACTATCGCACAAAGTACTTAGCGACGCATACACTGGGAGAAATCTCTAGCTAAATCTTCGATATCGACACAACGTTGGCTGGAGTAATAAATACTGGTGGACCTGTCCCGTTACTAAATGTGGATACGATATAAGTATACAGGGTGATCCATAATTGCATTTCTCTACCTCGCCCACGTATACCCCCTGTACTATGACGAAAAAAAAAATTTGATATACATAATTTTTTGAGTTTCAATTTTTTTTAGAAATCGGTGATCAAACCTCTCATATCAGCTATTACTGCCACTTATCACATCTCGATCGAATGTGGACATATTCTTCATCACAGAATGATCAGATATAGGATATTGGTAAGGTATGACCTTCCCAGTAATTTGCAAAGCAAAAGATATCTGTGCTGACTGAGATTCCCAAAAATTTTAAAAACTTTTGACTTCTGATGATTTTTTGACATTTTTTCCAAAAGACGCACTTTTCTTACTAACTTCAAATATGCCGCACTTCAGAGGACTTTAAAATTAGTATCATTAAAAAGAAAAATCAGAAAAAAATCATATAAAAAAAGTTGAAAACGCAAAAAAGCACCATCCTTAGTTTCCCTAGCAACCATTTTTGTGTTCTTTCGTATTACAGATTCATCATCCTCACAAGCATTCTCGGAGTGCTCATAACTTAGGATTCCGATTTAAGTCCGAAATATATAAACAATACTTGGTTCAACTATATAGTTGGCTCATCTCTACAGCAACAACATGCCTTTGTTCAGATTGTCAAAATCTGCGTGTCCGTGTTAGGTGAATGGAATGGAATGAAAACATAAAACTCTGCAATTCTTGTGTGTTGTAAGAAAATATTGTCAATGTGTTGGTTGAATTTTGTGTTTGCCATATCCTTTTGACAATCCCTATGCCACTGAAATGAAAAAAATTAAATCAGCTGATGAGATGAGCCAACCATATAATTGATTCTTGGAATAATACGAGCCTCAGAAATATGATCACGGAGGATACTTTTAAGACTCCAATTTGATAAAAATTTTTAGCAAGCGAAAATTAAAATTATGAAACTAGGCAGCTTCGCAAGATAAATTAAAAAATTTTCTTTTCAAACATTTAATTTTAAATAAAAATTCAAAAATAAAGGACCTAATTTCAAACAGTAATGAAAAAGATTGTTGATTTTGTTATAACTGCCTTTCTGTTCCTTTTTTATGTTGGCACTAATGCGTTTCTTTTTATTGCCGGTTGAATCTTATAGATGTAAATATTTTGGACACTTTGTGATTGTGACGTCCGCGTAATTCTCAGGCATTCTCAGCCTATGTAACCAATTAGCGCTAAGTATAGTAAGTTGGTAAGTTCTACTTAGGGATAAGCCATACAAACTGCTTTCTTACTCTCTTTATCCAAAGGGCGTCCTCCCAAATATCGTTTTATCAAACAGGTTCAAGGAAGATTAAAGGAATAATTCGTAATTTCAATGCCACAAATATGTTATTTACCTTCAATGCATAATGACTCTGAAAGTAGTCTTTTCAGACTCCAATTAGTGTGGAAAATAATCTGTTTATTTAGCCAATAGGTGTCATATATGACTCCTATTTAGACTCATAAGGTATATGAAATTAAGCTCATATCGGGCGACCATCGCAAGAAGTGAAATATATTAGCTTATAATTTAGCTCATATGGAGCGTAAGCGATCTGAATTGGGCTCCTTTCAGAGTCTTTTCTGACTTCGAATGTATGTTGGGATAAAATAAATGTCGAAAAAGACGATATGTGTTTAAAATACGTACCTGTCCTTGGTAGACTCAACCCCACGGTGTCAAACACGGATCTAGTGGCATCATCAGTGGCCCAACTATCGCCTCCATATTGCCGTATTCAACATTTCATACCCGAATCATTGCTACCAAATTATCTTTTACTCGGATGTTTCAATCACAAATTCTTATCTTGGTCTCATGTGGAATCTATCTAAGCTCCAACGATATTAAGGATAATGGCATCCGGTTGTAAGGCAACTCTACCTTGAATTCCAATACAGTTCCATAAAAGCACAAATATTTCGTTCTGATGTTTTGGCTCATCAAAAACGTGATACTATTCCACAATTTTAATACAAGTATTAGGGGATGTAAACAACCCGAACAATAATAAAAGAAAACCTGCTGATAAACCTTTCCAACATATCATGATAAAATGTCCGGTCGCTATGAATAACGGACGTCATATATAAGGTTGAAAAGTCTGTTCGCCGTGAATATAACATGGTTCTAATGATTGTGCTCATCAGAAAGACTAATAGTCATAGGTACTACGCTCATTTACTTTTAAGATACATCTTCATTAATCACAGGTACTAGTACATTTACTTTAGATCGAATGACACAGTTCAGCATAGCCGAACGCAGTTTCAAACATTTCAAAAAGAAGGGTGGGCAAGAATCCACTCTTACAGTTATCAACTGTTAAACCATATACCAACTTTTCATCGAAGAAGACCGCATTACTCCGAAGAGAATACTTTATTGCCAACTCCAATGAGGAAGAGACTGCATAGCTCCATTAAGTATGCTTTATTTTCAACTTCTATGAAAGTGAATCCATCGTATTGAGGAAAAACCAAAGGTTAAACCCAAGGAAAAACCAAAATACGATTTTTGGAACCACACTCCCGTGATTCATCCGAATCCTCAAGGCAGGAGTCGAGACCTGAATACAAGCATCATGCGATACATTTTCATGCGATACATCACAACTGGACTGTCCTGCTCTCCGCGGTACAGTTTTTATAACGACCGTAGTAGGGTCGCACAGGCGGTACAGTGTGTCCACTCTGCTCCCTTTCAAGTATACATCACTCATGGATTGTTTAGCCATGGTGTTATGATCGCCTTTTATGATCGGTATACCTACCGCGGGTAAATTCTTGGCCCCTAGCCCGCAGACGGGAAAATAAATGCCGACATATATTACTTCTACTAATACTATAAATATAGAACAAGCGACACGAGCTGGCTGGAAGGGGGATGCCGAAGCCATTTTTCCCCAAACCAGGTTTGACAAGTGATGACGAAAACCCGTTCCAATATACATCAACTTTCCACTCTGTCGGAAAATCAGCAAAACGATTAATTATA
Source organism: Eurosta solidaginis (assembly GCF_040869045.1). Lineage (NCBI taxonomy): Eukaryota > Metazoa > Arthropoda > Insecta > Diptera > Tephritidae > Eurosta > Eurosta solidaginis. The sequence continues at coordinate 141,920,394 of NC_090322.1, forward strand.
AACATATTTTAAATAACGATTAATTATAAACATATTTTAAATAACGTACTGTTAGCTTCGTCATCAGCAACATTCGCATGTAGTTGATATGAGCCAACAGGACGATCTTGACGAGCACGTCAGCTCCTTTTTGAGCCCTTCACGTCACAGTGAGCACATAGCTACCTAGACTTATAAGCATATTGTAACAAATTTTGTGAAATTCTTGATAATTATAAACCTTCCGCTAACGTTTGAATCGCTGAACTGTCAAATAAATAACTCCAATTTTCAGTATTGCAAAATTATTTAGACTACTTTGGGGTAGTACTTCATAATCACAATTATACTCCACTAATAGCGTGTTTAAATAAAACTGATTACTGATTCCTCAGCTTGTTCTGCTTTTATACTCTCGGTTACCTCGTTCGCCCCTTTCTCTTAAGGTCTAGAAGTTTCACGAACATGCCTTCTAAAACAGTTGAATCTCATGCTTGGTTATTTAGCTATATACATTAGACTGAGTCGATTTATTAACCGATATCGCGCCATCGGTTTTTCGGTAGGATTTGGGCTCAGGAAAAAAAGTGCCACTACGCATACCCGAAAAATAAATTTTCGAGCCTGCGAAAAAAATGGCGACCAAAACACGCCCCTAAAATCAAAAAATATTTTTTTTTTTTTCAAAAAACTGTTGTAAAAACCTTGACGAAAAAATTATTTTTTTGGGTATGCGTAGTGGAACTTTTTTTCCTGAGCCCAAATCCTATCGAAAAATCGATGGCGCGATATCCCTTGTAATGGAAACAAAACCGAATCATGCAATAACATATATGTGGGAACAACGAAAGCAAAATTAAAATCTCGACTAGCGCAACATAAATCCGGTTTTAAATATTGCCATGAAACTATTAACCAAAAAACAGCATTAGTGACACACTGTGCAACGAAGAATCATTTTTCAGACTTTGAGAAAACGACGATACTCCAACAAGAAACCAATTATAGCAAAAGATTTACACTGGAAATGCTGCATATAATTAACACACCGACCAGCATAAGAATGAACTACAAGACGGACATCGATAATTGCGCGAGGTCCTACAGACATTTGATAACAAACAGACGGACAGCACAAAACTCCGCGTTGAGCAGTGAAGACGCGTAAAATTATGTATGTAAATAAGGTTTTTTATGAATGTTTGTTTTGATGTCAATTGTTATTTTTTATTTTGTTTATGTTTCTCTATATTGTTATAGTTAATCCTGAAGACGGTTACAGTAGGTAACCGAAATATATTGAAAAAACTCAACAATTTTTGAAAATTTTATTTACAAAATTGGACCTCAAGCCGGCAAGAAAATTATTTATCTCTTCTTATATTTATGTAGACGACCAATTTATGTTTGTTGTCGAACTTAAATAAATAAACAAATACAAAACTTTATATAATATGACCCATAACTGAAAGCGTTTTTTTCGGTGTATCAATAAAAATATTGCAGATACTAATAGCTGGGACAATCTCTCAATGACTGTAACGCTGACACTACTCACTAACTTGTTAAGATTCAAAGTAGGCACTAAAAAAAGCGACATGAAGTCAGCCAACAAATAAAATATGAGCACATTGAATTTGAAAAGAAAAGTTCGTTGCTTTAGTCTTTTGTTTCGTGAGCTTTGTGGCATGTAGAGCTAATTTCGTATAAGCGCACATAAAATTTTCTCACGCCCCTCTGTGGGCTGCTGCTGTGCTGCTGCTATCTGTATATGTGTAAGATGTGCACAATTTTTGATATACGCAAAAATATAGAAATTTACATACATACATACTAATAATTAGATACTACTGAGTCAATTACTTAGTTGGCATTGTCATGCAGTTGATTACGACAGCAAATTTAGCAAATTCAATGAACAAAACAAATAATAGATTTAAATGTAAATGCAAGAAATCTCTTTATGTTTGTGTAGCTGTGTATAGTGCTAACATACATAAATACATAAAAACAAAAAAATTGCTACCAGATTTGATTGCTGACCATTTGAACTGCCTTTCAGTCAGAGCACCGCTGCGTATGATGTAATTTTAAATTATAAATTTCGTACGCTACAAAATACTGCAAAGAAGATTTATGACTACTTTTTTTTACGATGATACTTTCAATTAGCTTTTAATTTAAAAATTACATAATTCCGCTGCGTACTCATTTTATTAATTTAGTTTTGTTTTTATGTATGCAATTACAATCGAATTTGGTGCTTCTTGATATTACTGCGTAAAGCTTTGTATATTGTATATGTATAGTAGAGATATACGCCGACGATAAACGCCGCCGCCGCCGATTTTGGTCGTTTTTCGCACGCCGCCGCCGAATGTCAAGAATATCGGCGCGGTGGCGGCGGCGGCGGCGTCCGGCGTCCGGCGCGTTACCTTATTTTCTACCCGTTTAAGACTATTGAGGCCATTTATTGTTCATGTCGAAAATTAGTCGGATATGGTCGAAAGTGCGCATCACTACCAGTTATAAGAAACTAATTGCGAAATTTAACTCTTTCTAACTGTTCAAAAGTTATTTAAGAAAAACAGCCGTTTTCGATGCCAGCTTAACACGGACTTTGCATCACCTAATTCACCAAGTTATTAAAACAAAACACTAAAAGAAAAGTTATATAATAGATTTATATGCTCACTTTGCATGTTTTTTTTTTCAAAAAATCAATAATGAACAATGAATTCAAATAAAATGACCCAAGGCGAACATGTTTTCAAATTGTCATCAAGTTGTTAAAGAAAGCAAAATACCCCAAAAAGGTGCCGATTTAAAAAAAATTTTTATATTGCGATGGGCTGGAAGAATAAGCGAAATCAGTGATGCAAAATCCTTTAGTAGGTTCTAAGGGCATAAACACCCCTTTGAAATGATTCTTACCTCATACTTAAGTTGAGGATATATGTACGTATGAGAAGGTTGAAAAATCAATAGGGCTTACATTAAAAAATCTGTTTTTTATTTGCGAAACTATACAATAACGTCTGAAATGTTCTTTTTGATTTTCACACTTCATCCTTCATCCGGCCCTATCCAAAACTAGTCCCTTGGAGTGGATCAAAGTGATTCTAGCCTGTCAACCAAATTTAAATATCACCTACACGTTACGGCTCCTTTTACAAATGTGAATACGTGGGCACATATATTTACCAGCTGAGGCTATGTCCTTCGCAAGAACACTCAAAGTGGTGAAGCAAAAGCTTTCCCAAGCCAGTCGAACTAATGACCGCGTGTGCTCCTACCCTAATGTAATGGACAGTTGAACTAGTCTGAAGCTACGTGGTCATCTATTATGAGCTCTTATATCATAAGGCCGGAAAACAGCAGTTAACATCTTTCAATTTCAAATCGGTCAACTTTCATTCTAAAATACCGTTTTGACTTAACGAAGTCTATTGAAATCAATGTAGTGAACACAAACGTCTGCAAACTTTGGTCTACATTTTAAAAATTTTATCCAGGGTCCTTGCAAAAATTTAATTATGTAGATGCGCCGAGGATTACACGATTTTCACTCATAAGTTACGCAATGAAATCCACTTAGACTGCTTATGATTTCGAGGGCGGCATCCTTAGGCCGAATAGTCACTCCCTAACATTTCAAGGTGTTTTTCTAGTGTAGCTCGGCAGCATAGCGCGACAAAAACGTCCGTTTGTAAGTGTTCGGAGCACCTCTCTGAAGTTGGCAAGACAACTTTTACGTGGAAAAAAAGTACCTATTGGGAAAATTGCCGTGAATTTGCCGTAATTTATCCGTGAAACAAAAAAATTTGCCGTGGCCATATTTTAGAAAATACAGGGTGGCACGCCAACTTCACGTGAAGTCAGCGTGCCACTTTTCGAAAACCACCTTAGACACCAGTTAGGAAAATAATTCTTGCACGTGAATTTGCCGTAAATTTGCCGTGAATTATTCGTGAAACAAAAACATTTTCCGCGGCCACGTTTTAGAAAATACAGGGTGGTACGCCAACTTCACGTGAAGTTAGCGTGCCACCCTCAGAAAACCACCTTAGCGGCCAGCTAGGAAAATAATTCTTGCACACGAATTTGTCGTAAATTTGCTGTAGATAAGTGGCGTATTTTATAAATTCGAAAAACAAATTTTTAAATTTTTTTTATGGTGCACCACCAACTTCACCTGAAGTTGGCGTGCCACCCTGTATTTTCTAAAACATGGCCGCGGCAATTTTTTTTGTTTCACGGATAATTCACCGCAAATTTACGGCAAATTCACGTGCAAGAATTATTTTCCTAATTTGTGTCTAAGGTGGTTTTCGAAAAAAAGTAAAATTTTTTTTTTTTCGAAATTATATAATATGCCACGTATCTACGGCAAATTTACGGCAAATTCGTGTGCAAGAATTATTTTCCTAGCTGGCCTCTAAAGTGGTTTTCTGAGGGTGGCACGCTAACTTCACGCGAAGTTGGCGTGCCACCCTGTATTTTCTAAAACATGGCCGCGCCAAATTTTTTTGTTTCACGGATAAATTACGGCAAATTCACGGCAATTTTCCCAATAGGTAATTTTTTTCCACGTAAAAGTTGTCTTGCCAACTTCAGAGAGGTGTTCGGAGCTACACCTGGAGCTTCTAGGAAAGTGACATCGAGGAAGGTATGAGTTCGAAGTCGCAGTCCTTTGGCTTCTGTGCTAGCATATGGAGTGAGCGTCAGGAGGCGTGGTAGCGACTGGTGGTCGGGATAGCTTCTGTTCGCACAACGGGAATTGGAGCTCTTAAAAACAGCCGAAAAACTGGAGGCGCCCTGTGCCACAAGAATCTAGAGTATTAATAGGCCATTAATAGAAACCGTAAGCCGCTTTTGTGCATAATCGCCAAGGAGCCACAAATAATTTAAAGAAATTGTGTTCGCGACGATTATTAGAAGTTAACCCTAGGTGAAAATACGCTTTGCACGAGATATATAAACAAAAGTGTGACCATTTTATGTATCTCTATTTTTTTCAGCAGACGCAGCAGTACCAATTCTAAAGATCGGGGTTAGGTTCAAAGCTTCTCTGGAGTAAGTGAACGAGAGGCAATCCCTCCGAAGGAGCTACCCTGAAAATTTCTAAACGGTCTGCGAGATTTTGAGGCAAAACCCCCTGATCTTTCCGAAATGGCCAAAACGTTGATTTCCTTAAATACATACAAACAAAACCTTTCCTAAATATTATTTTTTTAAATAGAAAAATTAAGCTTTTTAAAGTAAGGGCACCGGCGTATGCCGGCGCGCCGACCACGCCGCCGCCGCCGGTATATAATAGATCCTACACCGATAAAGTGATCGGCGTAAACCTCTAATGTATAGGTGTGTGGAATGAATTGAGTACGGATATGCATTGCATAAGTAAGGCTTTCTAGGTTAGTATTATTAATGATAGACAACTCAACTACAATAATGTTAGAGAAAAACTGTAACGGATCTTTGATGAAAAACAAAATATAGTTAAAAAAAAAAACTTAAAAATATCGCTCAAGCAATCAAACTAAAGAGTTAACAATTATACAAATTTTAACAAAAATGAAATTGTAAACAAGAGTGGGCGCTCTGAGTAATTTCTTTTCATAAATCGATTGACCAACGTTTTCTTTTAATTAACACAAGCATTCTTTAATTTTTGACTTCATAATCAATTCGATACAATACCGGAACCAATTCGGAGCAATTTTAGGATCGTTTCCGGATTATTTATGAACTATTTCGAGATAGTGAGGAATATGCATACATATAAAGATCCGGATACTTTTTTAGAACGGGGTGCTCCTGATCGATTTTTTGAATCGGGCAGTTTTCCGAATATGTAAACACTTTAAGATCCGGATACTTTTTCAAAACCGATTACTCTTTGGGAACCGCATCCTTTTTTACAACCGGATACCTTTTAGAGGCGGGTATTTTTTCAGAGCCGCGTACTTTACCGAACATGTATACCTGGAACTCTTTCTAATATGTGCACTTTTGAAAACCAGGTGCTTTTCCAGATCCCAATATATTTTCAAAACCGAGCACTTTTTTAAAAACGGGTACATTTTTGAATCCTGGTACTTTTACAGAACCTGGCACAGAACCGAATACTCTTTTGGATACGGATCCTTTTTTGTACCGGATACTTTTTGAAACCGGGTATTTTTTTCAGAATCGGACATTTTTCAGATTATGTAAAAATTTTAGGAACCGCATACTTTTAAAAAACCGGGTAATATTTTGGAACCCGATAAATTTTTGGAACCGGGTACTTCTTAAGAACCGGATATTTTTTTACATCCGGACACTTTTTCAGAACCGAGTGTTTTTTCCAATGGGAGTATTTTTCAAGAACCGGCCAATTTTTGAGCTTCATATCTCTAGTTACCACTGCACACTATCAGTAAGAATGTATGTATGTAAGTATAAATTATTTTATTAAAATAGTATTTATAAGTGAAGGCGTTATATCTGTGGTCACAAGTCCTAATAGTCTAAGTGTAAAAAACGCCATCGAAAAGTTTGTATAAAACGTGTCAAATATATACAAACATTATTCAAAATCAATAGCCATAATATGGACCATTATAAATTTTTAAAATATTAAGGGCCGTTTTCTTACATGAACTTTAAAATTTATCTGTCTTATAAATAAAAATTTTGTATACAAAAAACTTTTTATTGGACGAATAAGCCTTAAAGCCTACATGTGTCCATTAATAGGTAAAAAAACTATCAGAAATTAATTTTACGAATCATCCTATTCCGACTTAGGCGATTATTACTTGTGACCACAGATATGTGGCAGGGGATGAGAAAATGAAATTAAAGGCAAGGAAAAGAAGGGCGAGGAAGGGAAATATTTGAAACATAATCTGAAGCCTGATAGCATGTTATCGATTGCTAAGGAAGTAGTGAAGGCTTTTTATCGGTAACAACCATTATCGACCGTTTATTGGATTGTGATCGACGGGCTATGAGCGTGTTATCGAATTCTTTTCAATGAGCTACCGTTTCGCTTAATGTTTATTATTTGGCATTTTATCGACATGGTACTTATATATGTAAACCCATTGGTTATCGAAATGTTATAAATTTGTCATCGATAACCAACATATGGGAAGTTTTTCAATTTTCTGTCTAAGAGATGTCATTTCTAATCAAAAGGTTGGTGATTTGTTATCGGAGTGTTATTGATTAGTTATCAAAAATATATAGTTTTTATTATTATTCAAATGTTATCTTATCACACAGGTCCAACAGAGACATGAAAATCAAGAAACGCACCCAAGAAACAAACCGAAAAGAAGGTCAAACGACTAGATTTACAGATTTCTACCTGCCTCAGTCAACCACACGAATTCATCCCTAAAAGCCACACTCGGTTCTGAATGAACACGAGATATCGCCATAAAGGTGGACAAGAGATGACTCTAGGATGTGTTTGCACGATATGGGTATCAAATGAAAGGTGTTAATGAGTATTTTAAAACGGAATGGGCCTTAGGTGGGCGCCTTTTGGAGATATCACCGTAATGGTGGACCCGGGGTGACTCTAGAATGTGGTTGTACGTTATGGGTATCAACTTAAAGGTATTCATGCGGGTTTTGAAAGGGAGCGGCCCTTAGTTGTATATATGAAGGCGTTTTCGAGATATCGACCAAAATGCGGACCAGGGTGACCAAAAACATCATCTGTAAGGAACCGCTAATTTATTTATATATGTAATACCACGAACAGTATTCCTGCCATGATTTCAAGGGCTTTTGATTTCGCCCTGCAAAACTTTTTCATTTTCTTCTACTTAATATGGTATCACCATGTTTCATCCTTTTTTCGTATTTGGTATAGCATTATAACATTTTTTTCATTTTTTGATATCGAAAAAGTGGGCGTGGTCCGACTATGACCACATATATATATATATATATATACACATAGATTTTTGCTCAAGTTATCGTGTTAATGGCCAAGCGGAAGGATAGGCGGTCGACTGTGTATAAAACTGGGCGTGGCTTCAACCGATTTCGTCCATTTTCACAGAAAACTGTTATCGTCATAGAATCTAAGCCCCTACCAAATTTTACAAGGATTGGTAAATTTTTGTTCGACTTATGGCATTAAAATTATTCTAAACGATTTAAATGAAAAAGGGCGAAGTTACGCTCATTTTGAAATTTTCTGTTATCTTTGTATTTTGTTGCACCATATCATTATTGGAGTTGAATGTTGGTATAATTTACTTTTATACTGCAAAATATCAGATTTTTTGTTTAAATTTTACTTAAAAAAAAAATTTTTTTTTAAGTGGGCTTGTTCGTCACCCGCTTTTGCTATTCTGCGTCATAAGGTCAACCCACCTACCAAGTTTCGTCGCTTTGTTCGTCTTTGGTAATGAATTATCGCACTTTTTGTGTTTTTCGAAATTTTCGATATCGAAAAAGCGGGCGTGGTTGCAGTCCGATTTCGTTCATTTTAAATAGCAATCTGAGATGAGCCCCCAGGAATCCACTTACCAAATTTCCTCAAGATACCTCAAAATTGACTCAGGTTATGTGTTTACGGACGGACGAACGGACAGACGGACATGGCTAAATGAATTTCTTTTTTCGCCCAGATCATTTTGATATATAGAGGTCTATATCTATCTCGATTAGTTTATGCCGTTACGGATTGCCGTTATGCGAACAAAGTTAATATACGCTGTGAGCTGAGTATAAAATCGACACTGATGATGGCACAATATACATCAAAAACAATTATTTTCTAGACGTACTCCTGTTTGTTTACACACCGAAATTCAGGCGAACTTCAAACTCACGCTTGTTTACTTATAAGAAAACTTGCCACTTCACGTCCTTAAGGCCTGATTTCAAGTCGAGATCGGTAAGAGATACAGTAAGAATGTCAGGGATCTCAAAAATCGATGACGCAAGGGGTTTATTTCGTCTCCAGTCTGCTGAGGGGCTTGCCAAAAGGTTGCAACTATACTAGAAGTTTACTGAAATTTTGTAACTACATGCCTAATAATACCATACAAGTCACATGCTGTTTCGGGCGTCTCAATAACTACAAACACGATACCGTTGTTAGCCTTAACTCATCCCAAAACTTCCTCCACAGCACATTTATTTGTGACGTAAAAGTGGCTCAAACTATGGCATACAAAAGCTAAAATACGTTTTAATGTGTGTGTATGATTGGTGCTAGAAAAGTGGTGTAACCTGATACGAATAAATAAGTATTTATATACAAATTCTGTATTGGTAAGTATTAAAAAACAGCAGTGTTTTTTTTTGCAAGCGAGCTTGAAAAAAACGCTCCAACTAGCTAACCAGTTTCGGCATGGCGGTACCATAAAGGTGGTGGAAGGAAATTGGCTAATTGGTGCATTTTTTAACTGCATTGGCATTTCAATTTCTAGCGCTGTATGTTTTTGGCATTAAACCAGTTTATAACAAAAACAAAATACATGAAATACATGTGTTATTTTGTATGTATTTCATACTGCTACCACCTTGTTATTTTTATACACAGCTGAGCAGAGCTCACAGAGTATATTAACTTTGTTCGCATAACGGTAATCTGTAACGGCATAAACTAACTCCTATATATCAAAATGATCTGGGCAAAAAAGAAATTCATTTAGCCATGTCCGTCCGTCCGTCCTTCCCTAAACACGATAACTTGAGTAAATTTTGTGGTATCTTGATGAAATTTGGTATGTAGGTTCCTGCGCGCTCATCTCAGATCGCTATTTAAAATGAACGAAATCGGACTATAACCGCGCCCACTTTTTCGATATCGAAAATTTCGAAAAACAGAAAAAGTGCGACAATTCACTATCAAAGACGAATAAAGCGATGAAACCTGGTAGGTGTGTTGACCTTATGACGCCAAATAGAAAATTAGTAAAATTTTGGACAATGGGTGTGGCAACGCCCACTTTTAAAAGAAGGTAATAAAAAAGTTTTGCAAGCTGTAATTTGACAGTCGTTGAAGATATCGTGATGGAATTTGGCAGGAACGTTACTCCTATTACTATATGTGTGCTAAATAAAAATTAGCAAAATCGGATGACGAACACGCCCACTTTAAAAAAAAAATTTTTTTTCAAGTCTAATTTTAATTATGTCAACATTCAACTCCAGTAATGATATGGTGCAACAAAATACAAGAAAAAAAAGAAAATTTCAAAATGGGCGTGGCTCCGCCCTTTTTCATTTAATTCGTCTAGAATACTTTTAATGCCATAAGTCGAACAAGAATTTACCAATCCTTGTGAAATTTGGTAGGGGCATAGATTCTATGACAATAGCTGTTTTCTGTGAAAATGGGCGAAATCGGATGAAGCCACGGCCAGTTTTTATACACAGTCCACCGTCTGTTCTTCCGCTCGGCCTTTAACACGATAACTTGAGCAAAAATCGATAGATCTTTACTAAACTCAGTTCACGTACTTACCTGGACTCACTTTATCTTGTTATAAAAAATGGCCGTAATCCGACCACTACCACACCCACTTTTTCGATTTCGAAAATTACGAAAAATGAAAAAAATGCCACATTTCTATACCAAATAAGAAAAAAGAGATGAAACATGGTAATTGGATTGGCTTATTGACACAAAATATAACTTAAGAAAAACCTTTGTAAAATGGGTGGTACACCTACCATATTAAGTAGCAGAAAATGAAAAAGTTCTGCAGGGCGAAATCAAAAGCCCTTGGAATCTAGGCAGGAATACTGTTCGTGGTATTACATATATAAATAAATTAGTGGTACCCGACAGATGATGTTCTGTGTCACCTTGGTCCACATTTTGTTCGATATCTCGAAAAGGCGTCCACCTGTAGAACTGAGGCCCACTCCCTTTTAAATTCTCATTAACACCTTTCATTTGATACCCATATCGTAAAAACGGATTCTAGACACCCCTGGTCCACCTTTATGGCGATATCTCGAAGTGGCGTCCACCTATATAACTAAGGCTCACTCCCTTTTAAAATACTCATTAATACCTTTCATTTGATACCCATATCGTAAAAACGCATTCTAGACACCCCTGGTCCACCTTTATGGCGATAACTCGAAGAGGCGTCCACCTATAGAACTAAGGCCCACTTCGTTTTAAATAATCATTAACACCTTTCATTTGATATCCATATCGTACAAACACATTCTAGAGTACCCCTGGTCCACCTCTATGGCGATATCCCGAAATGGCGTCCACCTATAGAACTATGGCCCACTCCCTTTTAAAATACTCTTTAATATCTTCCATTTGAAATCCATGTCATACAAACCCATTCCAGGGTTACCCTAGGTTCATTTTGCTAAATGCTGGTTTTCCCTTATTTTGTCTCCAAAGCTCTCAGCTGAGTATGTAATGTTCGGTTACACCCGAACTTAGCCTTCCTTACTTGTTTTATTTTCATTTATCTACCCATTTATATGCACATTTCATTTTCTCGTACAATAGTGCCCTTTTTTGGACGACTGTTGCTTAAGCATGTTTATCCCAAATCGCTTAACCTACTCAACTAGCTTACTTCGTGCTGTTGCTTTCTATGCAATTCGCTAATCTGCCTTGTGTTATATTTCTACTTGCTTGAAAAAGAATGCAACTTGCAAATCCGCTCTAACGCCAGCAGTAAAAGCACCTGTCGCTCTCCGCCGATCATAAAATTTTTGCGAAGAAAAGTTGTAGGCAACTGCCCCCAGTAATTGTTTTTATATTGCAAAGAGCGCGGAGCTGTCCACAACAATTTTTCGAGTAGATCTGTTGCAAGTGTTTTACATAATAGTAAATAGCAAGTTAATTGCCTTTATCAGTGGTAGTTACTTAGTTAATGCATGGTGAAAATGGATAAAACTGCCTGGCTTGTTATGTAGTTGGTTTTTAATAGGGAACATATTATTGTTTGATTTATTGAAAAGTTTATTGAACAACTTATCTTCCTCTTAATATTGCATACAATTTCTTTCTTCTTGAAAGCATTAAAGCTTAATTGTTAAAGGCAAACATCTTTTGTGGCATATTAGTTAATATACTTACATAGTTACTAACAGTTCAGCAGAGTTTAAGTAATGTTTTCCAAGTAACAAGCTCTATTCAATCGCCTACCTTTTGTTCGTTTGTCTTCAAATGATTACCTTCTCACCGAACAGGCTGCAGTTTAAGAACTCAAAATCGGAAATTTAATAACTTAGGGTAGCAGCTCTCCTAAATTTTATTAAAAGGTACAAGGTCCCAAATGGGACCAGCCTGAAGTTAAGGGCGGTGCCCCTGCATAAGAAACCTAGTAAAAAATATCTAGCAATAATTCTAGAAATTGAGTTGTCGTAGAAGCTCAACGTTTAGCAGGGAGTGAAGAAGGCCTCGGCGGCACTCTACGCATGAAAAAGAATGCTGGGGTGTAAGTGGGGTTTATCGCTCTCTCTCTTTCTCTCTCATTGGTATTTACAGCGATTTTAAAGCCTATTCTATACTATGGAGTCCTTATTTGCCACAGCCACACAAAAAAATAACCTATCTCAAAAAATTTGAGGGGATATGCACGCTAACAATGTCTAGCATTATGGGAGCCCTGAAAACCACCCAGAAGACTGAAATGTATCTGCACTATTCTGGAAATTGATAGGGAACATAGCTTTAACAACTTCAACAAGGCTCTGTGCCTCGGACAGCTTGAGCGCAGACCATACGACCAAATTTGTATAGCGTCATCAATTATACAACGAACAGACTACCTGGTTCCATATCTGCGCTTTGCATGGGCTCTTAGAGCTACAATAGAGTTGGATAGGTAGCGCAAGGGTGCCCAAATGGTGGACGAGGCGATACAAGTTTACACCGATGATTCAAAAGTAACAGAAGCAGTAGGGTCTGCGGTGAACTGTGCTGATCCGGAAATAAACAGATCCTGTGAGCTCCCAGATCATTGTAGCGTTTTCCAAGCGGAAGTAGTAGCCATAAACAAAGCAGTAGAAACAATGGAAGAAAATAGCTTGAACTGCAGCTGCGTCACTTTTATGTTGACAGCCAAGCCAGAAATTAAGGAAATAATCTCGCATAGCACAGAATCTTAAAGTGTGTCAGAATGTAATGAAACAAAGAGAAGGCGAGAGTGGACATGATCGACCAAGCGGGAAAGGCGTGCACCCAAGCGCGGAGCTAAAAAATGTCAAATATCATGTGTATGCAGTAAGACATTAAAATAACAGAGTTACTTCTATTACTAAAAAGAGACGACTGTCAACTCATGACTATTATTCTGACTGGATACTGCCTTCTGCCTTTAAGTTAGGCTTGGTCAGTGATAGCAGATGTAGGAAGTGCGCATTGGAGGATGAAAAGATCGAGAAAGTTTTACGCTCGCGCTGTGCGCTCCAAGCCAAAACTCCAGTTATAGACGCGATACAGCTGTCATATCCAGAGGCATACATCCTTAAAAGAGTCTAGTATTTGCCAAGAGGTCGGAGATATTTTATACGGTGGTCTTGGTTTTTGATGATGCTTCTTAGCTTGGTCGTTAAGCAAACTTGTAGTAACACTACGGACTCATTTAGTCTATGTGAGATCCTCAAGAACCCGCCAGTTCAACCTAACTTAACAATCCATTAGAGAAAACTACTTTAACCTAAATTTGGGAGCTAATAACGCCCAAAATTTCGTTCAATTCGAAGTTACAGGTCTCTAAGTTATCGGCAAGTTTCTTTAAACACGACACCAAAATTTCCAAGTTCGTATTATTTTTTGAATTCTCACGATCCCTGGACAAACAAACGAAGCATATTTTCCCCATTTTTCCCCTCTGTGTGTTATCGGGAAGTTTCTTAAAATTGGACAGCAAAATTTCCAAGTTCGGTCAATTTTTCGAGTTTTCACCATCTCTGGACCACCCAACGAAAAGTTTTTTCCCTCATATTGCATTTTGATAAAGCCCTGAAGTATGTTCTTAGTTTCAAGATGCTGGCTTTACGAAAAATTACTCAAATAGGGCTCGCAAAATTTCACATTTTGTAAATGGACTTTTTAAAGATCTCTTAAAATCTCCTAACCCATCTTTGTAGAAAACAGGTCCCTGGATTATAGGAAAGTTCCTCGAAAGGAAAATTTGGAAGTTCGAACTTTTTATTTTTTGAATTTCCCCTCATGATGAATTGTCCAAAATGAAAAATCTGATTCGATAATCAGATTGAGCGAAACGAACACCTTTCAGAAATTACTACCTCATTTTTGGGTGTGAACATATTTTTGATTTTGTTAGACTGTGTTATCTTAATGAAGTTTTTAAATGAAAAGTTTTCACGTTGATCATAAGTAGAACAGGGCACGAAGTCACAGTAAGTTTATAATAATCGTTTCCGTACGAAATTTCAAAACTTCTTGCTAACTTTGCTACTACTTATTATTTCCTCTTTATTATACAATCAATAATTTCATAACGGTTTTTATGTGCATCGACACACTAAGTTGCATTCAAGTTCTAAAGAACAAGTGCAGAGGAGATGCACTAAACCGTAAATTCTTTTATTTGTTCTTGTAGTTGCACTTGAAAATGTACACACAATGCAGTGCATCAAAATTTTTTCATTGTGACTTGCATTCACTTCAGAGTTTAACAGACCATAGTGGCGGAGCTAATATTTTACCGGTTTGCAATTAATTTCCAGTTTATTCTATATAATCATTGAAAGTTTGTGCCTTAAGTCTTTCGTTGTTTATGTATGTAGGCATACGGTGATGGTTGGTAGAAAGACACGTTAATTTTCTGCTGTTTGTAGCGAAACTGCATTTAATTTTTTTGAAATTGTAGAATAAGTGGAAATGAAATACACTCGCTACTCGCTTAGAGTAATTTATGAAGTAGTTTATGGTTTGCTTTTAATTTATATCAACTTGCAACACAATTTGTGTTGTGAGAGAAATATTTATTTTCTATCATTCCTTTAAACTCACGCCTACGAAATGAACACGAAAATAACAGTGGAAACTTTCGTAAATGAAATGGCTCTTAGAGTGTTCGAGAGTAGAGTTCTACAGAGGATGTATGGTCTAGTTCGCGAAGCCGACAACGAGTATCGAAGGAGACAAAATAATGAGCTGCATGAGCTTTAGGCACATATGAAGATAGAGCAGGGAATAAAAACCCAAAGGAGTAGTTGGCTTGGTCATGTTATGCGAATGAACGAAGATGCCCCGGCAAAGAAAGTATTTCAGTCGACACTGCAGTTCAGAAGCAGAGGAAGGGGCTAGATCCATTTAGTTGGGACAGAAGTAGCGAAACAGGGAAAGCTGGCGTGAGTTTTAACGAAACGGCAGACTATTTTCGGAAATTTTCTAAATCTCTTCTTGTCTGCCCCTAAGGATTCGAAACTTGTTTGATATCATGTTTTCGGAGCATTTTGAAGACCACTTTTTTATTATAGTTTTGGAATTGATTTCGGAATCATTTCTGATCTATCTACGGTCTTTGTTGGCTTGCTATTATTTGTGTCCGATCATTCTCCTGGTCACTGCAAATATTTCGGGATTAGTTTGGCATACTTTCGGGGCCATTTTGGATAAGTTTGTGGGATAATTTCCTCAACCTTGAAATAATTTTGGACTTTTTTGGGCTACTTTGGGGATAATTTCGAGACCATCTCCGAATAGTTTCGAGATTTTATTTTTATTTTTTTGTTCTAGCAATGTTTTGGAAAAATTTTATTACCGTGATATGTACATAAATTGAGCGTAGTTATTTACTGATTGTTATGTTGCTTCCTGTAGCATTTCCTTCTTTATGAGGGAAGATGCATGCCAAATTTCGTCACTTTATCCTAAACCATTCTGAAGGTATCGCTGTCGAAAGCTGACCAAAAGCGAAGAATTTTATTTAAAAGAAATATTTGATTCATAAAAAGGGGGCGTGTTATTACACCAATTTCATTTCTTTTAAGTAAAAGCCTTACTAGTTCTAAAAAGAAAAGGTATTTGAAATTTAATTTCAATACCAGGCCGGTTGCTTTTGTTGTGTAGTCGTCTGGGTAGGAGGCTCTGGTGAGAGAAATTAAAATACCACTTTTTTTGTGCACCATATAGCAGTTGTTCGGGGCAGGGTTAAATGGGGCCCGAAATCCTCTTCAATTTCGCGGAAATCAACGTGCGAGGAGGTGACGAGTTGCGAAGTCCTTCGACTGTTGAACAGGTTGTTATAAAAATGGGCGGATCTACCCAATCACTCCCTAATTCTTACAAAAGTTGTCACTCTATATATGAAAATTTATAATCCACTTTAATGTATATATGTATTTAAGGGGTTGTTTGTTACTTACATACAGATATCGTACTTATTCAGCTGTCATTCTTATCCAAAGTGGACGAGAGCTGGTTGATCGCAGTAGGCAAAGCACATCAGCCGAAGCAGGCTACGGGAATTGAGAACGACAACTATAGAGGAATTAAGAAAGAATTCCAGTATCGAGTACCCGGTACCCGCTTGCTACCGCGACATCTGCAAGTTAAAATGTAGTGCATTAGAGTGCTGGCCTAAACAGCAGCTTCTGTTCCTTGATTTGGATTTTCCGCTTTTGCTCATTGTGCGATAAGCCGTTTAATTTCGCATATTTTGAAAACTCTGAGAGATAAATGTTCGTTCATGAGTGAGGCATATTTGTACATAAGCGAGCAGTAGATTTTGAAAAAAAAAAAAATTATGAAAATTCTCCTTTGTTTTTAAAACGATAAGTATTTTTTGAAATAAATACTTATTGGAGCAAGAGCGTGTTTTGGTAGTTGGTGAACCTTGATTTAAACACAGCCATCATTTTTTAAATTTCTTTCCGTGGTGTCTTTTTTGGCGGATTAATCCATTGTTATATCTTAAACAAATTTGTGACCAAACTTTATAAAAAATCTTTGCTGCTTTTCCGCTATTTTAATTAGACACTTTTGACACCATCGGAAGAAAACAAAACGACTTTAATGTTTATGATATCATAGCGCTAACATATGTAAGCAGACAGTGCATAAGTCACAATGAATCAACAACAACAAGTAATCATTTGATCATAATGATTGAGGAGCTTAGTAGTCATAATAACTGTTACTTCTTTTATTAAAATTTGATTTTTTTCTTTTTAAATTTTCTTTCATCGCCGTTATTATATGTAGCTTCTTTCTCTTCTCTCTTTTTTTGTTGATTGGATTTTGTTGTAGCTGCGTGTGTTTATACAGCGAATTGATGTGTTTTGACGAGTTCATATCACTTTCACTGTTGCATCAGCTCTACTGAGCTTTGTATGGCATATTTGATGTGACTTTTTAAAATACTTTTTTATGGTTTGAAAGTAATTAAATAAAGTGTAGTTTTGTATATGTAATAAACTTACATATTTTTTGGCTATATATTTAACATTTTATTATTTTATTTATATTTATTTTATTAACGAATAAAAACGAAATGCTCATTAACAATTTTTATTAACAAGTTTTATATTTTAACTAGAAGACTTGGCAGAAGTTGTCCTGCCTTAAATTTGACCAATCTGCATACATTTTCATAAGCTTTTCTCGTCTGACTCTGCCCTCCCCCCTTCTTCACTTTTTCCTAATCCTTTTATTCACTCCTCCCTCCGTCTTTTTCGCTTCATCTATCTCCATCTTCGTCTTATTCTATCTCTTTCTCAATCCCCTTCTCTTTATCTCTTTTCTCTTCTCTAAATTTCTTCTCATTCTTCTGCATCCCTTATTGCCTGTCCCAGAAGGTGGTGTGTATTTAATTCCAGTCCCAGTCCCAGTCCCACTCCGAGTCTCAGTCCCAGTCCTAGTCCTAATCCCAGTTCCAGTCCGTCTCTGGATAATATATTACTCTGTACTAAAGCACTCATCAACAGCTTTTATTTGATATCCATATTCTATAAACACATTCTAGGGGTACCCAGGTCCACGTGTTGGCCTACATCTCAAGACTCGAGTCACCCAGGGGTATGAAAATTACCCTCTGCTAAAGCACTCATCCACATCCTTCATTTGATATCCACATTCTATAAACACATTCTAGGGGTACCCGGGTCCACGTTTTGGCCTATATCTCGAGACCCTAGTCACCCAGGGTATGAAAATTACCCTCCACTAAAGCACTCATCAACAGCTTTCATTTCATATCCATATTCTATAAACACACTCTAGAGGTACCCAAGTCCACGTTTTGGCCTATATCTCGAGACCCTAGTGACACAGTGGTATGAAAATTACCCTCTACTAAAGCACTCATCAACATCTTTCATTTGATATCCATATTCTATAAACACACTCTAGGGGTACCCGGGTCCACGTTTTGGCCTATATCTCGAGACCCTAGTCACCCAGGGGTATGAAAATTACCCTCTAGTAAGGCACTCATAAACAGCTTTCATTTGATAACCATATTCTATAAACACACTCTAGGGGTACCCGGGTCCACGTTTTGGCCTATATCTCGAGACCCTAGTCAGCCAGTCACCTATCCTATATTTCAAGTTAGATCAAACTACACACGGGGTCAAAATCGGTTCAGTAGTTTAGGAGTCCATTGGCCTCAATTGTGTGACACGTGTTTTTTATATATTAAGATGTATGGATTTCTTCTGTACTTTTATTGTGACTTAACCCCTCCTAAACGACTGAGCCGATTTTGATGAAATTTTGTTTGTTCAAGGGGGTTTCAGGATGCATTAAACTCACGGTTTCGCCCGGAAACTATTGTAAAAGTCCAATATTTAATGCGGTTTGCTTGAGACTTGGTACAGGCATACCTTTTTTAAAAGTGAAATATTTGAGAAACTTTACTTTCTGGGAAATAAACCAGTGGCAAACTATTAGAAAAAATCATATTTAAGGAGCAATTTGCTTGTAATTTAGTACAGGGGCTCCCCTTCTGAACCAGGATGATGCGGTTTGTTTGAGATTTATTATTTAGGTCGCCTTTGGAATGGGCTAATTATATATTTAAAAGCGAAAGAAAAATCTGTTGGTAACATTTTAGCTCAAGATCAAATTTACCGATTTTAAAAATCATATTTAGCCGCGTTGGTTTCGTACAGTTTCTTAGATGGTTTGTAAGTGTGTTTTTAGTTCGATATGTGAACGTATTTCTAGATCTAGACCAAAATGTGAACCAGGGTTATCCCAGAATGTGTTGTCACCATATCGGTATCAAAAATGATGTATTAGGTGGGGTTCTAACAAGGACTAGAAGAAGAGCGATAGGGAGACGGGGAGCTTTAAAAAAAAACCGTAGGCTGGAAAAGAGAAAGCAAGAGATTTTTTTAGGAATTGGAGAATTAGAAAATTAAATAAACTAGAAAAGAATGGGATAGCAAGTTAGGAGAGAAAGCGAGGCTCCCTTTTGAAATGTAGAAAACCAATTTTCGGTCAGAACAAAGCCTGCCGGGAGCTCTGGTAATAATTATACAACCCAAATGATTATGCTCTTCTATAAAATTTCAAAATAGTCTAAAATAAGCCATTCCACCTCCATTGTTAATCACTTTGTAGGTAGTACATTCGTGTTGTACACTGCGCGCACGTCTAAAAATCATAAAAAATTTCTTAGCTTTCAACTCAAGTAATGATAAGATCTCATTGAGCTTTACGTTGGCTGCTTGAATGATTACTTTCTTTTTTACGGCCCTGATTGCGTACGCAAACAAAATTGGGTCAACAACCAGATCGTGCTGGCACTTGCACTTACACTTTACACATATTCAAAAGCTCTAAAATAAATAAAATGTTAGACCGTGAATACTTAGTGTAAGCAGACAAATACAAATTGTATGCAAAATTGAGGAAACAAATTAAGAAAGGCACCCCAAATTAATTCAAAATAAATTTAGTATTCTACCTGAGGGAATGGAAAATTTATTTGCTGAAAACATACAAACAAATGGGCGGAAGTGTCTTTCGCCGGTAGCAAATAGGCTTGAGAAAATTCGTAAAATGAAAAAAAAAGTTGTGTGTGAAAATGTAGATTTTTTATAAACCCTGACCACAACAAATTAGAAAAGTCGTATCGTAGCCCGTAAAGTCCTACTAGAAATGCTTCTATCCAGCAATAAGCATATCGAATTGATCAACACGCATAGTCGTTTAAGAATCTTCATTCCACTAGTGCCTGGGAGCGGATATGAATAAGCGGCATTAGGGAAAAGCTGTCGCTAGATGGCGGCAGAAATGTGATAATCAAAACAGTTGCTCGAATTTCGAAAAAAAAAACGGTCGAGTTTCATGTAACTTTCTAATAACCTAAAGACCTGAAATTCTCCTAGACAATGCAAAGAAAAGAGAAAAAGTGTGCTAGGTGGCACGCCGATCGAGCTAATTAGAAACTTTAGTGTACGGCGAGCTAAAGACTTGATATTTGGATTGTGTTTCTTCGGTTAATGACAGTGTAAAAGATATGAGAGAGTGGTCGCACGATTATAGTTATTTTGAAAAATTATACCGATTTGCGATCAAGTTTTATGTAACTTCCTGATGAGCTACGAAACGTCACACATTATTGAAAGAACCAACGCAAAAGTGGAACAATTTATGCTCAGTGGCGTACTGATCCAGATAATTATGACACTCTTGTCAGATTTGAAATCTTGCGATCGATTTGTATGTACCTCCCGGGGGCCGCCGTGATTTAGTGGTATGATAGGCGATTTTGTGCTCAAGGCCCGAGAAAAGCAACATTAAAACATTTAGAAGAAAGAATTTTGCATTAGAAAGAAATTTTCTAAGCAGAGTCGGCTCGCGGCAGTTTTTCGGCAACCACTCCGAGTGTATGCCGAATTTTGTTATAATAGATTTAACGGTTTTTAATTTATGATAAATACTATTTGTAAAATTGATTTTATCACCAGTGGGTGGTGCCACGCCCATTTCCAAAAAATTTTTCAAATTTGTATCAACAGTCTCAATATCAGTTCACACATCAAATTTTAGGTGTATTCTTTATTGAATAATCAGGTTTTTTGTGTTTTCCAAAATGTTATATATATAAGAAGTGGGCGTGGTTATCATCCGATTTTGCTCATTTTAAAAAGGAATGGGAGATGAGTACCAAGCAACAAATATATCAAATTTTAATAAGATATCTCGATATTTACTAAAGTTAACGCGTTCATAGACAGACGACGGACAGACGGACGGACATGGCTAAATCAATTACTTTTTTCATTCCGAGCATTTTGATATGTGGAAGTCTATATTTATCTCGATTCGTGAATGCCGTTTCGATCAACCGTTTTGTTTCCAAAGTTAACATACTATGTGTGCAAAGTACGCTGAGTATAACAATTGTTCTAAATCTATAAATTTTGAAAAGCATATTTATAACTCTTTGATAACTTATTTACTTTTCGATTATAAAATAGTAATTTTTTTGATAACGAATTTAAAAAATTTTCGTTATCAAATTAACATGCTGTTAAGAAATTGATCACACTCCGATAACAAATCGATAAATTTTTTCAGTAGCAAATCGACAATTTTTGGCCAACATATCGAAAACTTAACGATAAATGATTGATATATTTTCAATAATAAATCAACAATAACAAACCCGCAGCTAGTCGATTGAAAATCCTTTTTCATTTATTGTTCCCACTTCGAAAAGAAAGCGATAACTCGTCTACAAACCGTCGATAAGAAACCGATAGCTCATCTATAATAAATCGTTAAAACTACGCAGACAAATTGATAACACGTCAACTGATTTCGATTCCGACTTCGGCTTCGCCTTTTGCTCTTACTTTCCTTTTTTTGCCATTGCTCTCCTCTCCTTTTTCCTTTCTTATTCTTTCCTTGATCTGCTGCCTAATTATGCTCATTTAACTCATATACTTTCATTGGTGTTACACTATCATTCTGTGTTCTTCCATATAGCATACAACTTCCCAAGAAAGTGCTTACGCTTACACTAACCTTACGCTTTCATTCTGAATTTTCGGATTATGTGAGCAAAAACGTTTACACATACGAAAATTTTGATACTACCTTCATTTCCTTTTTTCTTCCTTTTTCATCTCCTAGATTCACACCCCGGGAAAACCAGCATCAAACTCTTAGAAACAAGTTTTTTTTAATTAAAAGAACATTTTTCTAAGCGGGATCGCTCCTCGGCAGTGTTTGGCAAGCACCCCGAGTGTATTTCTGCCATGAAAAGCGCTCAGTGAAAACTCATCTCCCTCGCAGGTGCCGTTCGGAGTCAGCGTTAAACAAATAGGTCCCGTACCGCCACTTTGTAGGCAAAATTATAAGGAGCACGACCCAAATCGGAGGAGAAGCTCGACTTAAAATCCTTCGGACGATATTGCGCCTTGCAAAAGAGTAAAAATAAACTCGCACACAAAATTTTCTCAAGATATCTCAATATTTGCTTAAATCAGATAACCGATTCCTTTTTTTAACCTGAGCATTCTGATAAGTCAGTCAATATTTATTTATTTAAAAGTTATAATTCCTTATATGCTAAGCATAATTACCAGATATACAAACTCGTGTACTTAAAGTACAATAACTACAAGCGCCCTACTTTGGAACCGGTACAATAAGGTACTTACTTACAAATTAATTACACACATATTTCTTTATGCAACTTAGTAAAAAATTACTTGAAAAAATATTTGCTTACAGCAGTATTTACATATTTGTCGAATTCCGCGTTAATTACTTAAGCCTAATTACTGACAGTAGCCACCCAAACTTTATAAATGACAGCAACCATACCTATGTGCCTGTATTGAATTACAGTCAGTTCGACCTACACACGTACATAGATACATACAAAGATTCATATTTGAGAGTAGACAACTAAAAAAAATAAGTTCTTGAAATATCTCTTAACCACTTGACGACATGCGGTTGAATGGGTGAATAGACGAATAGGAAAATGGGGTGAAACGTGCAAATGAATGTGATTGTGCAATATTATTAGTGCATAACGTGGCAAAGAAGTTAAAAAAAAAACAACAACAATAAAATCTTTCAGGTGCGCATTGGAAATAAGTACTATAGTAAAATGAAAGTACATCAAGAATTGGTATGTTAGAGGAAAAAGATTGCAAAGAGAAGAGCGCATCAATTTTGAGTGAAGTGTAATACTCGCATGAGTACATACAAATATACAGTGAAATGCAGAAAGGGGGATTAACTGCGATTAGAAAAACAAATTTAAAAATAATAAAAATGTAGTTGATATGAGGGTGATTTAATGCTTAACATAAAATTATGTTGATTTATGCTTTAGTTATTCGAAATAATTGCTGTAATTAAATGGCCTTAGATACGAATTAGATGTGATAACAGAAATGGCAGTGAATGTAGAAATTAAAAATTAAAACTCTAAATTGATCACTCGAGCATGAGTAATGAAAAAGAAAAGCAAATCTGTGATAATTATGTGAGTTTAGAGATAAAATTTGGACTCAACAAATGGAAAAAAAGTGTAAACATATACAAATATAATAAATATGTACCTAAAGTTGGGTGCGAGTTGACCAAAATTTCTACCTAAATAAAGTAAAAACCTAAATCACTCGAAATTGTCCGTAAGGCAGGGCGAATAAAAAATTTAGGATTTTTTTGAGCATACTTTTCAATCTTAATTAAAATCTCAAATTTTAAAAAGAAAAAAGTTCGGATTATTGTTCTTAAACTATATATTAAAACTTAAGCTTCTTATTAACGGAGCAAAGACCACAGAGCATGGCTGTCAGTTTATTTGCGAATTAACCTCTGCCAAGCTTTCAAAATTCAACATCCTATAGTCAACAAATTTTTATTAACGATTTATTATATTTTTCTTGCCAAAAGGCATGTCAAAGCAATATGCATGTATGTATGTAAACGTTTCTTTCACTTTTCATTTTGCAGAAAAGTTCATTTTTATCATTATAAAGCATTTACATTTATATTCACCAGCAATATAACAATTTCATTATCATTCATGCATTCACACAAACATAAGTATTAATGGCTAAAGTGTGTATGTGTTCGAAAGCTGTGCAAATTAAATGTGTATTAGAGTATGAAATTGTCAAGTGCTTTGTAGACGCATAAATAGTGAGTATGATTTTCTGAAACGAGCAATTTTAAAGAATTTGTACATTCAATCACACGTGAAAGTGCTGAATGTTAGTTGTAATTTGGTTTTGATATATGCTACGTGTAATTTTATTTAATATTATGATAATATACATAATTAACAACAATTTTTGTATCATACATTTATCGTCTAACTCAGACCTAATATTACTATCGGAAAATTGTTCGAAAAGAAAGTGAGACTTAAATGATTTTAAGATTGTTTAAATGACGTACGGTACCGTCTCATGAGTGGTTATAGTTCACTATGTCAAGACATTTTATTTTATTAACAAAATTTCATATAAAGTAATTTTTTTTTTACTTTGTGCTTTGTACGAAGAAAATTACGCAAAACGTTAAATTAGTAAGAAATACCTAACAATTTTTGTGCTTACTGTACTTTTGCTAAAGTTAACGACTGAATTAACTTTGTGTCGAATGACATAAGAAAGTAGAATTAGAAATTCTATTGGCTATAATATTGTAACGCATTCTGGGAATTTCTGATTATTATGCGCTTCTGTTAACGTTCGAATCTCTGAACTGTCAAATAAACAACTCAAGTATTCAGTATAACAAAACGTTCTTTATTTAGACTACTTTAGGAGTAGTACTTCATAATTACAATTATCGCGTACTTCACTATAGCATTTTTAAATCAAAACTGATTGATTCTCGCATGAACCGCGCTGCGTTTATTCTCTCAGTTAGCCTCGTTCTCCTATTTCTCCTAAGGTTTAGACTTTTTACGAACAAGCATTCTATAACAGTTGTATCTCATACTTGATTATTTAGCTATGTACATGCATATCTGTTGTTAATTTTTTTCTAGCTATATGCGTATGTATATATTAGCAATAGCTTCTAAGTGGTGTGCGATTGTTTCTCTTTTTTCTTTACTCTTATCTGCTGCCTAAATATGTGCATGTGAAATAATCTCTTACATTCAAGCTGCTGGTTATGTGTGTGGAACATTCTTCGTTGCCTTCTATGTATTTGTGTGGATGGCTTACTGTCCCTGTGTTTATTTACTTACAGCATAGTGATGGTAGAAATGCTAATATTCGCCACAATATTCTGATAACTTAGTTTCATATATTTTTGACCATTCACAGCAATTCACAGCTTCCGTAACTCAATTGTCAATACCTTGATTGGTGGGGTACTGTTCGTACTTTATGATATGGTTATGGTGGTATGGTGGTTATGATATGG
Source organism: Eurosta solidaginis (assembly GCF_040869045.1). Taxonomy (NCBI): domain Eukaryota; kingdom Metazoa; phylum Arthropoda; class Insecta; order Diptera; family Tephritidae; genus Eurosta; species Eurosta solidaginis. Next base: position 141,945,712 of record NC_090322.1, read on the forward strand.
TATGGTTGGGTATTATTTTGGACCAAAATCTTTCCTGGAGACCCAATGTGGAAGATAAAGTCAGAAAGGCCCCGGTGCCTTATACTGCTGCAGGCGGGATATTGGAAATAGATGCGGGCTCTTGCCAAGAGTAGTAGTACACGTGATTTATAGGATGGTAGTCAAACCGATTCTGCTCTATGGGGTGCTGGTCAGGTGGAATGCATTGGCAATGGTGAGCACCACCAAACTGTTAGTGTCAGTACAACGGATGGCGATGGTTAGTATCAACGGCGTTCTTTGTACAACACCCATATTGGCATTCAATATCATGCTGAGCATACATCCAGTAGATATTGAAGGAAAGGCGGCCGCGGCCCGGTAGTTGGTCAGGTTTCGTGTTATGGAATATGCGCTTTCTGACTTCGGGAACACTAGCCTTCTTACCAGGATTGACTTTATTCCGACTATTATGTGCCGATAACTTCTCCCTGTTCAAACTTCATCCGTCATTCCCCCGAGAGAGATATAGGGAAGGAGACTCATCTGGGACAGGCGACCAGCTAGTTGAACGGAAACTTGGTGGTGGATGTTATGTCAAGAGATACATATATGTAAGTCGTAAGTTGAAGTTCGATTATCACTGCAGCGTCTTCTAAGCAGAAGTTGCCGCGATTTAAAGTGGTGTATGGAGGATGATAGGATTGAATCAACGAGCCACTTCATGGTTGACTGCGCAGTGCCAAAACTAGAAGAAAGTATTTCGATCGCGACTCATTCGGATCTTCTGAGAATTTATCCAAAGTTGAGACTGGTGCATTAGAAACAATATCGATGCTACGCAGCAACTCTCTAAGTAGCTATAGTTTACGTCCCCGTTATTTTATGTGGTATCACAATGGACTTTCATGCTGTCCAAATAAGCTTTCCCTACCAGGGCAGCTACCATCTAACCTAACTCCATTGTCAACCTCACCCACGTGAGGCGCATCCTGCTACAAATATGCATGTATCATACACATATTACGCAGGTGAGGCTCTGGAAATCTCAAGTTCCTCAACAAACAAGGGTTTAAGGGGGGCGGTATGGCTTAACAAGTTCATTGTGGTTCCCACGATGGTAGAGCTTATACTTTAATGGTGCTTGGTACCGGAATGTAGCGGATCTATATCCGGAAAAAGACTATCAGCATGGATAACAATTCCCGAAGCCTTCGGGAAGTGTGTTTATCGCTACAACAATACCAACAGCCAATTGAATTGGATAAAGATTCCCCAAAATCAATATAAAAAGGTGTGAGTATCAAGGTCTAGTCTGTTCGATGTCTATAATCGATACTTTTTTTTTAAATCGACTACTTTTTTAAATAAAAATATAACTTTTTAATAATGTATCCGCAAAAGTTTGATACAAAATCTAAAATTTTTTGACTACAAATTGATAAATTTTCGATAGCTAATCGATGAGACGTCGAACTCGTCGATCAGAAATCGGTAACTCATTGCTAACACTTTTTATCGATCGCAAATTTATGACATTTCGATAGCAAGTCGATAACTTGGCTATACCTCGTCGATAACACACTTATAATATCTCACTAACACGCCGTCCGCTTTCAGTTCCGGTTCCGGCTTCGGTTCGATTTTCCACTAATCACTCTTTTTTTGTTTACCCTTTTTCATTTAATTTCCTCTTGTTTGTTCTCCGTTCCTTTCCTTTTCCTTCCATTCTTTTCCTTGTATTTCCCTTCCTTTCTTCCCTTTTCTTTTCTCTTCTTTTCTTTTCTTTCTTTTCCTTATACGTATACCGTGAGCAAGATTTCTACAAGTCAAAAAACTTTCGTTTATAGCAGTGTTGCCAGGTGATGACAAAACAAGAAGCTAGATTGGCAAAAAAAAAGGTTAGAAAAAGCTAAATTTAGAAAAAAAAGAAGCCAAAAAACGGCCAGAAATTTTTTTGGTTAATTCATTAAATTTTTTTTATATTTTAGTTTACACATTTGTAAATAAAAACTTATAAACATAACTTAAACATAACTTCTTGTTTCAAAACATTTCAGGCACATTTTCCTTGACTAGCACATGGAATTACTTTAAATAATTGCATATGTGTATATACATAAAAAAAATATTACAAACTAATTATTTATATAAAATATTCCCCGTCTGAAGAATCAGAAGGGCTTAAATCTGCGTATAAAGTTTGGCTATTTACCATAAATATGAGATCATCGGTAATTTCAAAATCCTTACAACATTTAGATAAGCGTTTTAACGATCATCTAATATTAAGCAGCGCATTAAGCATTTTAATCTTTAGTTTGTTCCTTAATTTAGTTTTCAGAATTTTCATGCCACTAAAAATTCTTTCAACCTCCGCGTTACTGAGTGGTAATACTAAAAAACTAAATATGATTTCGACAAGTTCTAAAAAAGGAGGTTCGTTTAATGCATTTTTATGTTCTCGGACTTCCGACCAAAACTCCATGGTGGAGTGAGTGTACATTTTTCCATTGTATTGTTATAAGTTTTCGCCACTGCAGCTCTATTAATGATATTTGACTTGAAGAATAATTATACTTCTCTTTTTCAAAGTAAGAAAATACATCTGGCTTTCAACGAATTTTCAGCAGAAAAGAATTAATCTTATTAGGTATTAGGTGTTCACAGGAACTATTGAAATTATTTTATTTTAGAAATTATTAAAAATACATTTGGAGTAAAAAAGGCTAGAAAAAAGTCACGAAGCTAAACCCAAAATATCGAGGTTAAAAGCAAAAAAGAAGGCTAAATCTAGCCTAGAAAAGGCTAACCTGGCAACACTGGTTTATAGTTTCATTTTTTGTTCTATTACGGGAGAGCGTTCGGTGAAAAGTGAGAGTGTTTCATACGACGAATCCGATATAGCAACACGAAAGACTTAGGAAACGAACTTGATAGAATCAAGAAAATCAAGGTTGTTTCCAGTATTTTCCAGGCATGCTTAACGAACGAAACGATATCATTTCGTTACGATAATCAACGTTAATAAACGAAACGAAGTCACTTCGTTTCGTTTATTAACGTTAAGATCGTCAAATTAACGTTAATTTGGCGTTCTTAACGTTAATAAACGAAACGAAATGACTTCGTTTCGTTTATTAACGTTGATTATCGTAACGAAATGATATCGTTTCGTTCGTTAAGCATGCCTGGTATTTTCTTTTAATTTAATGAATTTTGAGAGAGCGCGGCCAGCTTATACGTTTCTAAAGGAATGATACATGTTGAGTCTGAGAAGAAGCTTTGGTTTCCATATTTGATACAAATTTATTTTGTTTATCGGTTTTATAGCCATCAAAAATAATTTCGTTTGGAAATGGCTGAGTAATCAATAGACTTGTTAGAAGTAGGTATCAGTGCAAGTAAAAGTCTCCGTATCTCAGTACTCGGAAAAGGGAGGTCGACATATGTATATCCAACGTAGTACTATGTACTGGAACTCTTGAAGTACAAATGTGAAGGTTCTAATCCAAAATTGACCTCAAATGCAGATCCATTCTCAGACTTCTATCGAAATTTTAAATGGCGCATTTCATTGAAACCATCATCTTGGACTATTTCTCACTACTTTCCATTTAAAGTATACATTTAAACTATTTTTTTACTAAGGTATTAATTTCCCCACTACATGCAAGGTATTCTGGAGGTTGTGAAATTTATGCAACAATTTAATTTTTCTTATTTTTATGGAGGCTCAAATCAAAAGTGTACATTTGAATACTGGTCGCACAAAAACGTAACATTAATAATAGCTTATAATGTCTACAGGGATGCATCAATTTAAAATGCAAGTGACCCATAGTACTAAAGTTCTTGTGCTTATTTGATATAAGTACAATTATGTAGCAAAAGCAGGAGCATCATTAGGCATCACGGAAGCAGTCGCGGTGCATCGACCACTCACATCAGTTAAAAGAGACATTCTCACCTATCTTCGGAAAATAGCAATCCGTTATTGGTACTCTACAGATACCTGTAGAATCACCAAACTAATCTGGCAAGAGTACAACCAGAAAAGAACCGATGATCTACTAAATAGGTCTAGGCAGGAAATATACAGAATCACGGCCATTATTACAGAGCACTGGCCGTTTGGCCCGCACGCGAGTAGAATGGGTATCCCCTACAATGAGAGGTGTAGGAGCTGTAGACAGAAGGATGCCGAGGAATCGGTTACTCACTTCCTCTGCGATTGCCCAGCCCTCGCGAACTTTCGGTCCCGAACTCTAGGCAACTATGTGTTTCCCGACTTAAATGCGGTGTCAAACTGCCGCATCAAGGACATCAGTAAGTTTATTGTTTTAACGAAGTGGGTTGAGTAAAGCAATACGCCGGGTACATCAGCCAGCATATAATTGGTTCCAAGAGAAAGTGCATCAAAATGGCAGCTAGAGCGCTACTTGGGCCCGGCTCCTTATCCGGGCAGCACAGCAACAAGTATGTAATCAATACTTTACAAGTATGGTATTAACAGCACCTTACAGGCGCCTCACAGCATCAGAGGATATCTTTTCTAAGCCCACTCCTAGTATAAGGAGATTCTCTTTTAATATATTTCTTCGATTTGAGATAAATAAATAGGACTCTAAGGTAGGGGAATTCGCCCTCCCTCTTGTAAGTCATTCTTAGTTGTTCAAGGTTATTTTGAATATAATTATTTCCGCGCTTTTGACTAATTTTTTTTGTAATGCTCTTTCTATAAGTCATTGCTTTGGAAGGGAGATGGAAATCCCGTCAGTTTGACAAATTTCGTACTGCAATGAGTTAAAGAAAATAAAGATTTTAAGGCCCTCTGCCCACCGGAGTATTGTAAGTGAATTTTGCTCCCTCCTTTTTTACTGGGATATATTAGCAATAAAAACGCTCCAACGAATACTTTTCTTGATCTACAAAATCAGGCAATTTATGTTTGGACGATTGCATAACGAATGTTCGTTATAGAGAAAAAGTCTGTAAAAAGTGCCATCGCCATTAAAAGTAGTTTAGTATATATTAGGATCTTGCATTTACCTCTTCCCAAACTAAAATATTTTTAAAACCTACAGACACTTGAGTAGAAGTTTCAAAAAATTTAACGATAGCAGACATTCAAAAGTATAACTTGACTCCAAGCCGTTTTTTTAGTTTGTCAGCGAATCAATGGAAAGTAACTCTACAAATCATTTACATAGAAAGGTAAACTTGGAAAAAGTAAGTTTGCCAAATTTAGGGGTAAATTATGTATAACGCAGCGAATAATTTTTTGTCGTGTGAGCCAAAATCCCATGATATAGGACCATTCATTTACTTCTGTGAGCGGCAGTAAACCCCGGTGCCTTTATGAAAGTTTTGGCATTATATAGTGGTGAATGTGAATGTAGTGACTTCGAAGCAAAGCGTCACCGCGCTTCAGATCATTTGGTCATTAACCTAAATTAAGCACTTGTTAAATGTTTTCTTATTTATTTATATGCAAAATATATTAATAACCTCTCGCATTTATATACAGACACATTCGTATGGGATACGTTTAAAAATATAAACCCAAGAATATACTACGGCTGCCTAATCCAAAGATTTCGAAAGAAATTTCTAATGCGTGTGGCGTACGGCAAAGGCAGACAGCTGTCAAGCATAGAAAAAGAAGAGCATAGCACAATGGTAGAAGCAAACAAGTGGCCGTTAGGTAACTAGGAGCCAATTTGCACCTCTAATATGTGGAAAAGGTGAAAATTTGAAAGAAACATTAACAAAAGAGGTGCATAAAGTTTCCTACACTCATACAAACGATAATATTTAAAAGCTAACATATGAAGCTACAGTGAAATTCCTTATAACTGGACACTCACCGTCGCAGTGTTTTTGTCCGGCTATGGGAGATGTCTGCTTATAAGGGATGAAGTCACAAAATATATACCACACTCCTTATCTCCAGCCATGCTAGCACAGAACAAAATTGTGAGTCTTTCCTTTGATAGTTTACCGCCCAAGCTTTTTTCGGATTTAAGAGAGAGGGTTTTGTCAGGTAAGGCGCGAACGAAAAAGCCACTTTCGTCTGCGTTATAAATGTCTTGAGGCTTGTATCGGGTCAACAGAGATGGCAGCTTTGCCCTAAACTGTTCGACACCGTCCTGGTTTACATCTGCAGCTCCACCAGCTACGTATTTGAAAGCAACATTATTTCTTATTCGCCACTTGTTTAACCATCCATCTGAAGCATCAAAATTAGGTACACCCAGTTTGCCTGCAATTTCCATTGCCTTTGCTTTCAAAATGGGACCAGAAATCTGAATGTTTTGACTTCTAGGTTTAGCGAGCCAATTAAAACACATCTTATCTATTTCAGAGTCGCCTTCTTTAAGAAAATTCGCTTTTGATGAACATTAATTCCAGATACCCATTTATAACGAATTTTTTTTTTTTTTTTTGTTGATTTCAGCAGCTTGTGTTTTGCCAATATTGAACCTTTCAAAGCAAAAGAAACGTGTACCCACTACCATTAAATTTTTGGGCTCACTATACTTTACCTTTCGAAAACATTAATAATTTCCATTTTTTCTTTAATAGAAAGTACCTTCTTTTTCGGCGCCATATTATTACGAACTTTGAACGCAGCCATTCGCATGCAACAGACTTAACCAACTGAATGGAAAATTACCCTTAATTTGAAACACACGGCTTGAATGTGTGCATACTTGTTAAAAGGGGAATCACCTATTTTATTTTTATAATGAACAACAAAGCTTGCTTGTGATATTTTTGAATTTTGTCCGGTTATGAGAAATTTTTTTATGAAAATGGTTTGAAATACTTTGTCCGCGGCCGTTTATTAGAGTGTCCGTTTATTAGGATGATATTTGTATGAAAAAATGAATGAAAAACCTGCGTACCCAAAATCTGCCCGGTTATTGGAGCTGTCCGGTTATAAGGACTGTCCGTAATGGGAAATTTCACTGTATATAAATATTTATCAGAAAAGGCGAGTTCACCTTTGTAACGCCAAGAACTATTCTTGACTATAATACATACATAGTAGTGAAAGAGTGAATGAAAAATTACAAACAACAAAAAAAAAAAAAAAAATATACCAACTTCATTGATCAGGTCGTGCTTATGCATCTTAAAAGCACCACAGGCAATAAACTTGAAAAAACAGAAAAATCAGAAGAAGCTTACAAGAATGGCAAGAAGCTAACGCTGGCAGCAATAGTTCCACAACAGCAGTTACTGCCATCAATATGATTGCTGCTATGAGCTAAACTGCGCACATTAATGGCCTGAGAGAGCATTGGGGAGCCAGCGGTGGAAGTCGGAAATGTTTGTCGGGCAACTTGCCAAAGTAGGTCAACATGTGCCCGCCAACTTTTTGGTACGAAGAATCAAATCAAGCAAATAAAAAAATTATAACAACAAATATGCAGACGTCTAAGTATTCATACATACAAACAGAAAGACAAATGAAGTGAACAGAATGGAATAGATCCACCTGCTTATGTATGTATATGTTGTAGTATATACTTTGACCCTGTAAAATTAAAAAAATCATGAGGTGAAAAAAAGCTAAGAAATAATTTAAAAAATTAATTAGCTAGAATTGTTTTTATGGTACGTGAGATACTCTCTTTAGGGTTTCATTCAAAAAGTCGGAAAATGTTAGGTATGAATTCGGATAAGGCTTTAATATACACGCGGCAGATATGCCTGTCGTAAGAGGTGACTAATATACCAAATTGATTCAAGTTTTTGTGTAGCGGAACTCTTTAAAGGGGCTGCCAGCATAGTTTTTATCTTTTCAAACCCAATTTTCAATCTGGCCTTTACGTCATATATCTTGTTTCTTTAGAAGTCGAGGCTCTAGCGACCCCAATCTCCTCATGGAACATGGGGGTTGAGGGCAGAATGGCCAAGGAGGATCAATGTGGTTATATTAGATCGTTTCCGAGGTAGTCCGGTTTGTACCTTAATAATGCATGTTACCTGCACGTAACTGATGTATATCCGGGAAAGGACCATCAACATGAGGCAGTGGGGGTATTACGCCGCTAATTCGGATGCTGCTTATCAACCAACTTCTAAGGTGATTCGACGGGTGACGCGATAAATTTACGGTGTACGCAGATGACGTTGCAGGTATAAAAGGTGGAAAGTGCCTTCGATACAATTAGTTCTTTGATGACCTTAGCATCTTAGTGTCGGGTTGGCCGTCGACGCGGAAAAAATTAATATAGTCTTGTTTACCTGGAGGTACAAGGTCCCAAGTTGGACTAGGCCAAAGGAGTGACCCTTCAGGAGAAGCCTTGCACAAAATAACTAAGAATCATTCTCGACAGTAAGTTGTCGTGGAAGCCTAAAGTGGAGGAGAGAGTGAAGACAGTCTAGATGGCACTTTATGTATATAAAAGAATGGTAGGGTCCACCGTGTTGAAGTTATGTTATATTATAGTTAAATGTACTTTGCCACATTATACTTGAGTTTTCTAGATCAGTTGATCTTTTGTAGTACTATTGAATTTTTTTAATTCTGTCTGATATTTTTTTTTCATTCGAAACATTTAATTCTAATAAACCAATACTATTGACTGCGAAATTATAAAACTCCGCCTTTCTCCCTTTCATTGGGTATAAACAGCGATTGTAATGCCTATCCAATACTATGGAATCCTTGTTTGGAGAACAGCCACACAAGAAGGAAGCTACTTCACATTAGAAGGTGTCTGCAGGCTACAAATTCTTTGCATAGCGGGAGTCCTGAATGGCTGCACTGTAAGCTATTCTGCACATTACACCTGCAGACCTGGTGGCAAAAAACATAGCGTTAACGGCTGCAGCGAGGCTCAGTGCTTCGAGACAGCTTCACCGCATACCATACGGCAATTGTAGTGTTGCGTCATCAATTACAGGACAAATATACTGCCTTATTCACAATAGAGGTGGATGGTTAAAGAAAAACTGCCAAAATAAACAGAACCTACAATCTGCAAGATCACTGTAGCGTTTCAGTCGATTGTAGTAGCAGTAACCAAAGCAGTAGGAAAACTGGAAGAAAATACCTTAATAGGCAGCCTCATAAACTTTTATATAAGCGCGAAAGGTGTGAACCAGGCTCGAGGCTGTAAATTGTGGAAAACCATGAATAGGTCTTACAACCTGGGAGCAAGAAAGTTACCCTTATCATTAAAAAGAAAGGACTGCAGACTTATGTCGGGTATTCTAACTGGACACTATCTTATTACATCACATATTTTTAAATAAGGCCTAATAAGTAATTGCAGATGTAAATGTGCGGGTTGGAGGAGGAAACGATCGAGCACATTTTATGCTCGTGCCATACGCTTTCCAGGCTAAGACTCCAGCTATTAGGTGTGATACAGCTGTCAGACCTAGAAGCAGCAAGTGGCATATATCCAGAAATAGTCTAGCATTTGCCAACATGACAGAGTAATTTTTTAACATAGATCCCGGTTTTTTATAGAGTTTGTCAATTTCGCTGTCGTTGACAAACTTCTTGTAACACTATGAACTCAGTCAATCAATATGTGATCCTCCTCAACCTAACCTAACCTAAAGTAAATTTTTAGAATTTTCCAACGGATTTTGCTCCGTCTTTCTATGCTTGTTAGTTCTCTATGTTTGTCCTTATAATTGGTTATGCTTTTTGAAAAATTTAGTGCATAAATAGAGAAAGGGTGCTTCTTCATAAAGTTAAATAAATTTTTGTCATTTTGTGTTTATTCCTTTGCACTTTTTTATTTTGTTTTGTTATTTTATTTTATTTTGTATGATTTTATTAATTTTTTATTTTATTGTGCTTCATTTTATTTTATTTAATTCAATTTTATTTTATTTTATTTTGTTTTATTTTACATTATTTTATTTTATTTTATTTTATTTTGTTTTAATTTATTTTAGTTTGTTTTATTTTACATTATTATATATTTTTTATTTCGTTTTATTTTATTTAATTTTATTTAATTTAATTTAATTTTGTTTTATTTTACATTATTTTGTTTTATTTTATATTATTATTTATTTTATTATTTTACTTTATTTTACTTTAATTTGGTTTATTTTGTTTTATTCTATTTTATTTTATTTTGTTTTAATTTATTTTGTGTTATTTTAGATTGATATATTACATTATTTTATTTTATTTTAATTTATATTATTATTAAGGGAGTACATGTGTAATCCATTAAACCAACATCAAATATTATTTGGTTGATACCACATTAACTTAAAGCCTCCTTATATGCTACAAAGTGTAGCAATACATAAGCAACATCAATTTGAGAACGACAATTAATCATTAAAACTGACAAGAGTTTGCTCTGTACAATTGGTACGTATTTGAATTTTTGACAATGACCTTACAAGTTAAAACTTAAAGTCGTAGAATATCACCTTTAATGGATATTTTTTGTAAGACTGTAATAATTTTGAAGAGGATTAACTTAGTAGTTCATTCTAATAAAACACAAAATGTGTAACTTGGCCTCGGAAGTAGTTTCAATAAAAGTGTTCGAATATTATTTTGTTGAATGAATCAGTAAAGACTTGACACATTATACCGCTTAGTTTTAATTAAATATTACTTAATCCAACACGAATTCGGCCCTGTTTGACAGGAACGAGAATGGTTAACTCAAATGCCACATTGTTTTGTTTGTAAAATTTGAGATAATAATTTTAACGTAAATTAACATTTGATACCAATAAAGGCGATTGCCAGTTTTTTCAGTCTTAAAAGGTAACTAAAAATCCATATATCCACATACGTTCCACATAAAAAAGCGTCCAATAAAACATAAACATAAGAGGCCTCAGATGAGAACAATCTTTTAAAATGACAATCATGGCAAACGTTTAAAAGACTATGTTTTTAAAACGAGAAAAGACAGGTCCTTAGGCTCAACCTCATAATTTCATGATCAATTAGTCAAACGATCAGCTGCATGTTCCTTGCCCACAAACCCTTCATTGCACAATGGCTTTGGTACGAAATTAGCTTGTAATCAGGTGAGCATTTACAAGGTCTTATCTTTGTTAGGAGTCTATCAAAACTCCTTACAATTTTAACGACATATTATTCGCTGCATAATGTTCTAATGCTTTGCCTCTTGAGATACATGATACAATTCCACAATATTACTACAAGTATTAAGGGACGTGAGCAACCTTTTCTGAGCACCTCGATTTCCTGCATTGCAATTAAGGGATGCGATTACAACAATTCGTCACATGGAATCGAAATATCAGTTCGCTGTAGAATTGCAGGGATTTCCCAGCTACTAATCACATTCACTGGCTGCCACCGTGGTGTAATAGTAGCGTGCTCCGCCTACCACACCGTATGCTCTGGGGTCACACTCCGGGCAAAGCAACATAAAAATTTTAGAAATAAGGTTTTTCAATTAGAAGAAAATTTTTCTAAGCGGGGTCGCCCCTCGGCAGTGTTTGGCAAGCGCTCCGGGTGTATTTCTGCCATGAAAAGCTCTCAGTGAAAAACTCATCTGCCTCGCAGATGCCGTTCGGAGTCGGCTTAAAACATGTAGGTCCCGTCCGGCCAATTTGTAGGGAAAATCAAGAGGAGCATGCCGCAAATTGGAAGAGAAGCTCGGTCTTAGATCTCTTCGGAGGTTATCGCGCCTTACATTTTTTTTAATCACATTCACGCTGAAGAGACCGCATTACTCCAAAGAGAATGCTTTATTTTCAACAAAGTGAACTTCCTAGCATGTCACGAAAAAACTAAACATGCAAGATGAAACCACAGCGTATCGAGAATCTCCCACAAGCGGGCTGAACTCTAGAATAGAAGACGACATTTGTACCCAAGCATCAAGTGGTACATACTGGCTATACCTGCTCCCCACAGTAAAGTAGTATATACGTGTCCACATTGCTTACTTTTAAGTAAACACCACTACGATTGGGATAGCCTTATAATATTTTGCTCGCATTTTAACGCGGGTATAACTAACGAGGACATATTCCAACACCCCTTACCCACAGGATAGATCTAGAGGCGGTTGAGAACATTCTGCGTTCGTGTACTGCGCCCGACAGCTCAAAGCTTCAGCTATTAGGGGCGGCAGAGTTACCAGATCTCAATAAGCAAGGTTCTAGAAAACTTCGCCAAAAGGACGGATTTTTTCAATAACATAAGTTCTGGTATCTATTTGGGGTTCTTCCGTTTGGTCGTCGAACACATTTTGGTGAGGTGTTTGTTAACCATCCAGTTCAACCTAAATATATTTCATCAGTTATGGAAAATTGTAAAATTAACGTAATCATATCGTGGGAACACGGGCTATTTTAGTGGCTGTTATGGGATAATTTTGACACCAACTGGAGTTGTTTTGGAAAACTTTCGAGATTTTTTTTTTAACTTTTTCGGTATTATTTTTGATCCCGTTTCTCTGCGCATAGATATGCCTAAATATTTGAATCGCAATGCCTTGATCACTTTAATAAAGATAATGTTGCTGTCTGCTATAAAATGTCAAGTTCTGTCATGGTGTTCTTTTTCGAAGTAGTTATTTCACAGGCCAACATTTCATTTGAAAAAAGGTTTGGCAAAGCTGCTCTCTAAGATCCTGGCACTCCTAGATTATTAATTTCAAGGTTTTATTTTGAAGTATCAAAATACCTGACTGACGTCAGATACCAGAAGTTTGATGAGCGCACTTGTACTTGGCATGATTTACGGATATCAAAAGCCCCTTTGATTGCAAATGTGTTACCAAATACCAAAACCTTTGTCATTCCCCAGACAAAAACATTTTATTTAAAAAACTTTGCATAATCACACATCGCATAGTTACTTTTGTAAAAATGTGTTGTTAATCAACAAACTTACATACGAGCACATTTATTTGCCTTAAAAAACAAAAACAAAAATAAAAACAAAATTGACTTGAAGCGAAACAATGCAGCTACAGATTCATATGTAAAATAGCACTTAATCTTCTCCTAAGTATGAGTTCACCATAAACAACGCAAAGTAAAATATTCACACCCTGCCATATCAGATTAGAAAAAAATTAACATAAATTTATGAATATGTGCTTAATTGTACATAAAAATTTGTTATTCATCATCACATAAGAGACCAGCCGCAACAGAATTCAACAGCAGTCAACAATTATGACACCAACAACAAAATAAAGTCCGAACCGGATAAAATCTAAACACAACAAAAATCATATTACAATGTGTCTATGTAGAAAGCTGAGAGGGGGCATTAAAGTAAATACGAATAATATTTGGGCGTCGTCACTAGCCGGTAGAATAAACAAATTCATTATCACCATGAACATTGCGGCTATTTAGTAACGGTTTATTAACTTACATGAATTTATAGACAGTAACGTCAGGCTGCACACCGGCATTCAGAAGTCTCTTTCATTCAGTTTTGTTTTTATACTCAGCGTGCTTTGCACACAGAGTATATTAACTTTGATTGAATAACAGTTGGTTGTACAGGTATAAAGGAATCGAGATAGATATATACTTCCATATATCAAAATCATCAGTATCGAAAAAAAAATTTGATTGGGCCATGTCCGTCCGTCCGTATGACCGTTAACACGATAACTTGAGTAAATATTGAGATAAAATAAAATAAATGTAAGGCGCGATAACCTCCGAAGAGATCTAAGGCCGAGCTTCTCTTCCAATTTGCGTTGTGCTCCTCTTGATTTTCCCTACAAATTGGACGGACGGAACCTACATGTTTTATGCAGACTCCGAACGGCATCTGCAAGGCAGATGAGTTTTAACTGAGAGCTTTTCATAGCAGAAATACACCCGGAGCGCTTGCCAAACACTGCCGAGGGGCGACCCCGCTTGGAAAAATTTTCTTCTAATTGAAAAACCTTATTTCTAAAATTTTGATGTTGCTTTGCCCGGGGTGCGAACACAGGGCATAACGTGTGATAGGCGGAGCACGCTACCATCACACCACGGTGGCCGAGGGTGAGATATCTTCACCAAATTTGGTACACGAGCTTATCTGGACCCAGAATAGATTGATATTGAAAATGAGCGAAGTCGGATGATAACCACGCCCACTTTTTATATATATAATAATTTGGAAAGCACAAAAAACCTGATTATTTAGTATACACCTAGAATGTTAAAATTTGAAGTGTGGACTGATATTTGAAAAATTTTTTTTAAAATGGGCGTTGCACCGCCCACTTGTGATAAAATCAATTTTACAAATATTATTAATCATAAATCAAAACAAGTAAGGAAGGCTAAGTTCGGGTGTAACCGAACATTACATACTCAGTTGAGAGCTGTGGAGACAAAGTAAAGGAAAATCACCATGTTGTAAAAAGAACCTAGGGTAACCCTGGAATGTGTTTGTATGACATGTGTACCAAATGGAAGGTATTAAAGAGTATTTTAAGAGGAAGTGGGCCATAGTTCTATAGATGGACACCATTTAGGGATATCGCCATAAAGGTGGACCAGGCCTGACTCTAAAATTTGTTTGTGCAATATGGGTATCAAATGAAAGGTGTTAATAAGTGTTTTAAAAGGGAGTGGGCTTTAGTTGTATGGGTGGACGCCTTTTCGGGATATCGCCATAAACGTGGACCAGGGGTGACTCTAGAATTTGTTTATACGATATGGGTATCAAATGAAAGGTGTTAATGAGTATTTTAAAAAGGAGTGGGCCTTAGTTCTATATGTGGTCGCCTTTTCGAGATATCGCCATAAAGGTGGGCCAGGGGTGACTCTGGAATTTTTTTGTACGATATGGGTATCAAGTGAAAGGTGTTAATGAGTATTTTAAAAGGGCGTGGGACTTAGTTCTATAGGTGGACGCTTTTTCAAGATATCGCCATAAAGGTGGACCAGGGGTGACTCTAGAATTTGTTTATACGATATGGGTATCAAATGAAAGGTGTTAATGAGTATTTTAAAAAGGAGTAGGCCTTAGTTCTATATGTGGACGCCTTTTCGAGATATCACCATAAAGGTGGGCCAGGGGTGACTCTGGAATTTGTTTGTACGATATGGGCATCAAATGAAAGGTGTTAATGAGTATTTTAAAAGGGAGTCGGCCTTAGTTCTATAGGTGGATGCCTTTTCGAGATATCACCATAAAGGTGGGCCAGGGGTGACTCTGCAATTTGTTTGTACAATATGGGTATCAAATGAAAGGTGTTAATGAGTATTTTAAAAGGGCGTGGAACTTAGTTCTATAGGTGGACGCCTTTTCAAGATATCGCCATAAAGGTGGACCAGGGGTGACTCTAGAATTTGTAAAGGTGTTAATGAGTATTTTAAAAGGGCGTGGGCCTTAGTTCTATAGGTGGACGCCTTTTCAAGATATCGCTATAAAGGTGGACCAGGGGTGACTCTAGAATTTGTTTGTACGATATGGGTATCAAATGAAAGGTGTTAATGGGTATTTTAAAAGGGAGTCGGCCTTAGTTATATAGGTGGATGCCTTTTCGAGATATCACCATAAAGGTGGGCCAGGGGTGACTCTGGAATTGTTTTTGTACGATATGGGTATCAAATGAAAGGTGTTAATGAGTATTTTAAAAAGGAGTGGGCCTTAGTTTTGTATGTGGACGCCTTTTCGAGATATCGCCATAAAGGTGGACCAGGGGTGACTCTAGAATTTGTTTGTACGATATGGGTATCAAATGAAAGGTGTTAATGAGTATTTTAAAAGGGAGTCGGCCTTAGTTCTATAGGTGGATGCCTTTTCGAGATATCGCCATAAAGGTGGACCAGGGGTGACTCTAGAATTTTTTTGTACGATATGGGTATCAAATGAAAGGTGTTAATGAGTATTTTAAAAGGGAGTCGGCGTTAGTTCTATAGGTGGATGCCTTTTCGAGATATCGCCATAAAGGTGGGCCAGGGGTGACTCTAGAATTTGTTTGTACGATATGGGTATCAAATTAAAGGTATTAATGAGGCTTTTAAAAGGGAGTGGCCCTTAGTTGTATATGTGAAGGAGTTTTCGAGACATCGACCAAAATGTGGACCAGGGTGATCCAGAACATCATCTGTCGGGTACCGCTAATTTATTTATATATGTAATACCACGAACGGTATTCCTTCCAAGATTCCAAGAGCTTTTGATTTCGCCCTGCAAAACTTTTTCATTTCCTTCTACTTAATATGGTAGGTGTCACACCCATTTTACCAAGTTTTTTTCTAAAGTTATATTTTGCGTCAATAGACCAATACAATTACCATGTTTCATCCCTTTTTTCGTATTTGGTATATAATTATGGCATTTTTTTCATTTTTCGTAATTTTCGATATCGAAAAAGTGGGCGTGGTCATAGTCGGATTTTGGCCATTTTTTACACCAATACAAAGTGAGTTCAGATAAGTACGAGAACTGAGTTTAGTAAAGATATATCGATTTTTGCTCAAGTTATCGTGTTAACCGCTGAGCGGAAAGACAGACGGTCGACTGCGTATAAAAACTGGGCGTGGCTTCAACCGATTTCGCCCTTTTTCACAGAAAACAGTTATCGTCCTAGAATCTAAGCCCCTACCAAATTTCACAAGGATTGGTAAATTTTTGTTCGACTTGTGGCATTAAAAGTATCCTAGACAAATGAAATGAAAAAGGGCGGAGCCACGCCCATTTTGAAATTTTCTTTTATTTTTGTATTTTGTTGCAACATATCATTACTGGAGTTGAATGTTGACATAATTTACTTATATACTGTAAAGATATTAACTTTTCTTTTAAAATTTGAATAAAAATTTTTTTTTTTAAAAGTGGGCGTGGTCGTTCTCCGATGTTGCTATTTTCTATTAAGCACACATATAGTAATAGGGGTAACGTTCCTGCCAAATTTCGTCATGATATCTTCAACGACTGCCAAATTACAGCTTGCAAAACTTCTAAATTACCTCCTTTTAAAAGTGGGCGGTGCCACGCCCATTGCCCAAAATTTTACTACTTTTCTATTCTGCGTCATAAGTTCAACTCACCTACCAAGTTTCATTGCTTAATCCGTATTGGGTAATGAATTATCGCACTTTTTCGATTTTTCGAAATTTTCGAAATCGAAAAAGTGGGCGTGGTTATTGTCCGATATCGTTCATTTTAATAACGATCTGCCCAGGAACCTACATACCAAATTTCATCAAGATACCTTCAAAATTTACTCAAGTTATCGTGTTAACGGATAGACGGACGGACGGACGGACGGACGGACGGACATAGCTCAATCGAATTTTTTTTCGATACTGATGATTTTGATATATGGAAGTCTATATCTATCTCGATTCCTTTATACCTGTACAACCAACCGTTATCCAATCAAAGTTAATATACTCTGTGAGCTCTGCTCAACTGAGTATAATAGTTAAACCTATCGTAACAAAATTCGGCAGGGAGGTTGCCTTTACTACAAGAAATGCTTTGAAGAGAAGTTAATGAAATCGGTTAAGGACCACGCCCACTTTTATATAAAAGATTTTTAAAAGGGTCGGGGACGAATAAAATAAGCTATATCTTAGCGAAAAAGAGCTTTGTATGAATATAATTGTACTTTCTAATTGAATTATAACATTAAATTAGAAAACACTAAAAGTTTTTAAAATGGGTGTGGCACCGCCCCTTTTAAGACTAAGCAATTTTCTATGTGTCGGGAGCCATAACTCGAAGAAAAATTAACGGATCGTAATAAAATTGGGTACACAAATTTTCCCTATACAGGAAATATTTCGAGTAAAAATGGACGGGATCGGTTAAAGACCACGGGGTTAGATATAAAACAAGCTTAAAAGGGTCGTAGACTAGAATAATAAGCTATAACTTAGCAAAAAATAGTTTTGAATCAATATATTTCACTTATCAAGTTTTACTGTAAGAGGAAATGGGGAGATATTTTTCTTTTAAACGGGCGGTGCCACGTGTTATATAGAAAAGTTATTTATCTGAAATGAAATGTACAATTGAAGCTCACGCTGAGTATATAATGTTCGGTTACACCCGAACTTAGACACCTTTACTTGATTTTTTGTATATTTATTCTTTCACATATAGACGGGTAAGTTTTTAAGAATATTAGGGTATGCAATTTTTAGGCGACATATTACGTCGCCGGTCTGTATAGAGGTCAAATAATTTTTATAGGGTTCTACTCTTTCCATCTGGAAGTTGTCGAGAGCTTCCATCTCCAAACGTCATCTTATTATAACCATTTTAACAAAAAATTTAGCATATTATTAGTGTATACTCCAGAATCTAAGCATAAGTATGTTTTCCAAACTAAATATCAGGGCTTCACAGAGTTCTATAGCGCAATGCTTTCAAGGATAAACATCTGTAAAAGACCATCAACATCGATAAAACTCCCACAAAACTCATGGAAGGTCTCCCTATTGCAACAAGAAAAAGGAACTAAATGGCAATATGGGTAGTTGTAATTATTTTAATGACCTTTCGTTCGTGTCACATGTGAGGCTCTAGAGACACTGCATCCTCTTTCAGTCAGAAGTAATGGGAATGGGAAGAGGCCCCTGTGAAACAGGTCGGTCATGCAGATAGAGAAAAAGCCATGCTGATGCCATGCAACTCGTTCTAACCGATTATTGATACCTATGATTTGGCTACGAAGTGCTTTGGTCACTGAACGTGAAGCCGATAGTCGGGATACTGATAATGCAATCAGATCGGTGTGTTTGGCACCATGAGGTTCAGCCTAAGGGGGCAGGTACTCATGTTAATAGTATATGTACATACATATATGCTACACAATCATCCAGAGTTTTCAAGAATATTTGGAATACATACTACTGGTATCCGCTATAGCCAGGATATTACACGGAAAATGCTTAACTGCCTCTATGGTTGTCACGCTTTTACAGTTTTTGCGGTGGGCATTGTCAGGGAAAAGAATAGCCTTATGACTAATGTTGCAGTTGTTTGAAGTGATTTCAAAGCCAAATAGCAAAGATTTTCGTTAAAACACACTAAAATATAACAGAAGTTTAAAAAAGTAAACATCTCTAGACTCTCGTCCATAAATCTGGGCCCATCTTAGAGCCATCGTTTTAGATTTGCAAGATGTTTTCATCTAAGTACGATCATGTCATTATTTTCCCAATCAATCCTACTTGTGTGGATTATATCAATACCAGCCTCAAACTAATAATTGTCCCCACCTGGATATGATGAAGGGAACTTATGAAGCAGTTTCTTTCTGTTTAAGTCAAAGGACGTGAGATTTTTACCTGAAATTTTTGGTCAGATCATTCTAAGGCTAATATCTTCTCAAATAATACGTCAAATGATATACCGTTTCTGCTATATGCGCTACACATATCTGGCCGCTAAGAAGGCGAATATGTATAAAGACGTTAAGTGTCTTAACAGGTGATAATTTTTTTAATGATTCCTCGCAAGAGTCTGACTAAGTCTTGCTGAGTTCATCATGTCCACAATTGACTAACAATGTTCTGGTTGGCCATATATTCGTGAAAGTTCCAGTTCTAGTAACAGTCACTGAAAACCTTCTCGAGGCTTGACATAATGTTGCTTTAGTTCTTCTTCATCACGGATGGAAGTTCTTCCTCTTTCTGAATATTTTGCAGCTAACTTTATACGGTGACAGAGACCTAATTAAGTCATTCAAACTTTCTGCAGAGAAAATTAAAGTCAAGCAACGACCTAGCCCGGGAACTATAGGATTGCTTAATGAAAGTTAGCAACAGCTAGTTACTACAGAGTTTTATATGTTTAGCCAGTAATAGGACGAAAAGACACCAATTTAGGAATATCATGCATCCCCAGGTCACATGTAAAAACCGGCTTATGTCCGACATCACTTATTGAAACGGAGAGTGGATCTCACACGTGACTTTTCCAAATAAGTTATTATTAATTCTAATTGGCTTTGCAAGATTGATGTATTAACGAGACACTTACTAATAGGAGTTCACCATGCCACTCCGTATTCGAATTATCCCGAACACTCTATCATTTATAGGAAAGAGGTGGATATGGAAAGTGGTAAATACTTCCTTCTACAAGAATATTCTAAAATTTAGAGTACTCTGTCCTTATTACGTGGAAAACTTCAGCCAGTTTGCAATATGCCTCGTGAAGAAAGAGCTTTCGCTCAATTCAGTATGTATTTAACGATAGCTGCAGTTTTATCTGTACCTGTTCCATACTAAATCAATGAGCCATCGATGGCGAATCCGTAACACGTCGATAACTTATTAGTAAAACTCCGATAACAAAAACTTCCCTTTAATATAACTTCTTGATTAGAAATTGATAATTGATAGTAAATCGATAAATTTTTGTTCACAAATCGATAAATTTTTGTTCATATAAATCGACGTTAACTCAATGACAGTCTTTCTTATGGAAGGAATTTTATAACATTTCGGTAGCAAATCGATAATTCGTCTATACTTCGTCGATAACAGATTTACAACAAAACAATAAATACCCATCGATAACAAACCGAGCGCTCATCGATAGAAAAACCATAACAATTTGATATCACACCACTCGGTTTCGGTTCCCGTTTCGGTTTTGACTGCGGGTTTGACTTATTATCGTACTTTCCTTTTCCCTCTTGTTTTTTCTGAACATTCTTTTCTCTTCTTTTCTTTTCTTTTCTTTTCTTTTCTTTTCTTTTCTTTTCTTTTCTTTTCTTTTCTTTTCTTTTCTTTTCTTTTCTTTTCTTTTTTTTCTTTTCTTTTCTTTTCTTTTCTTTTCTTTTCTTTTCTTTTCTT